>NC_056439.1:32040564-32340564 GCF_018296145.1 Oncorhynchus tshawytscha | reverse complement strand
GCATGATGACAAACAAAACTAACAATAACTTATCATAACATTGTCGGAAGGGCCAAGACACCAGAGAAACAAGTTTCAAAGGAATCTACAAAGAGATTGGCTATATGATCACAGAATACAACAGTTAGAAACTGCAGACAGAGAGAGTGACACCCACAAGGCACCTTAAGCTACAATCCAAATGATTTCATTGGGAAAAAAAAAAAAATGAGACTAGAAAATCCAGTCAGCACATAATGAGTCAACATCATTAGCTCAGTGGTCTGTGGAGCACACTGTTTGTCAGATCTGGGTATTTAAAGTACTTTCAAATGCACTTTGAAGTAGGTATTTAGATGTTTTTGTTATGAAAATACAAGCAGTTGAATATTAGAATGTATTTTGGGAAATACATTTGTAAAGTATTTGAAAATAGTCAAATAGGAATCGATTTGATTTGAAATACAGACAATTGTATTTTCAAATACAAATATTTTAATACCATGCATTTGAACCTGGTCCTAGGGGTGTTATTTTAATTTGACATTTATAATTGTTTAAAATAAAAAAAGCAATTTATAGGAATATTGAAAATACTTTAAATAGAAGCGGACTTTGGCCACATTTTTAAATACTCAAATTACACCGAAAATAAGTATTTTGCATAATGTTTATTGGCGGAGGGAACTATTCATAGGAAGATGGCTGCTCACACAAATGATGGGAGTAAGATAATAGCTGGTTATGGGTGGCATTTGATAGAACTATGGCCATACGCTACTCTGTGTGTTTGTTAATTTAAGTCTGTCTACATCTTTTCCCTGGTTTTTAGTTCAGACCATGCAGCATATTTCAGGCCATGCTGGATTGCTAGACGAAAGAGCGATTTTCTTCAAGGCACAGCAAGAGAGCACGATTACTAACCACAATCAGTTTACATTCAGTTTGGCAAGGAAACCTCTCCTTCGAGCAGCAAAACACTTGCAATACAACACTAGCAAAGGTTACTGTATGACTGTCAGCCGAGTCTTATGCAGCATTAGAGAAAGCCGTTTAGTTTGTTATACTCCATGTCAACCCTCAATGTACAGACAAATCCTTTCTTTTATACAGCATTCTCAACATGCAGTGGAGAGGACTGGTTTGGACTACTGAAACCACGATGCAATAGAGAACGATTAGTATTTTTTCTTGACTACTTTTTGCCGCCGGACATTTACGCAAAACATAAAACCAAAGTAAATTGGAGATCATGTTTCGAAATGGTTGACTACCTGGACTTGTCCAACAAGAAGACACCTTTTTCACAGTCATATTTATAAACAATAAAGGGATGGCACCATAAATACATTGTTATTAAACAATAAGCAGCCCTTCAGCACAATAATATCACATACAACGGGCAACTACAGAATAGCAAAAATAACAACCTTGACAAAAAAAAAAAAATACAATAGCGTCAGGTCCCATTGGGTTCCTTGTGCCTTCTCCTCCATAGGGAGTGTTAGAGCTCCGAGATCCACTCTGCCCTCCATCCGTCTGTCCTGTTCTCTCACTGCAGATGGCTTGATTACAACCCGCAACCCTCTGCCTCACGGAGCTCTACCACACCAGAGCCAAGACCACTCTGTCTCGTAGGGTAGTTGGTGAAATTCACCCCTACTCCTGTCCCAGTGTCCTTCCTCGCTAGTTAATTCATTCCATGCAACTTATAGAGGGAAGAAAGGGAGAAAATTATGAAGCAGTAAGTCAGAAAATGACAGCACTTTTGTTTGAAGTATCCTCTGTATGGTTCATTTATGATGACAGCTTTGAGAGATGTTGTGGTGTGGTCACTGACTTCTGTACACTGAGGGAGAGAAGGCCACTTGCATCCTTTCTCCACATCCCCGCCACAGGGCTGAGGAAGAAATTATTTCAGCCTTGGGTTCCAAAGAACCTCCAAAGACACAATCCAAATGGTCTCACAAACATGGGTCCAGTCAGAGGGGCTGAGGCAGTTGGATGTGATTCTGAGGTTAAAAAGGTAAATATGCAGCATTGTGGCATCTTTCGCTCCCTTATATCACAGGTGTAGGTCACTGGTTACCCACTGGGCTGTCCATGGCGTAGTAAGGGTCTGGGGGCTCTTGGAGCTCTGTCTCAACGGTTTCAACCTGGTCCTCCTCCTCCTCCTCTCGGCCCTGGGAGCTGGCCATGGTCCCGTAGCTCTGGTGAGCTGGGGAGGTCATCGGGGTCAGGCCTAGCTCCGGCTCCAGCAACACAGATGCCAGAAACAGCTGAGGAGAGGGACACAGAGACAAGTTACTAATGACTACAACTGAGATATTACCCATACAGATCTTCTTGTTATGAGAATATTGTACAACTCTGTGAGGAATTGAGAGTGGTGTGATTGAAGGGAGGCAGGTACATTAGATGGGGTGGAGCTTCTCTCTGCATTAACAAAGGCCCCTTCTGCTGGCTGGTCAGCAGACACCTGGTCTGACATCTGAAACACATTGGCACAGAAGTCATTTAGCCTTTGAGGGCCTGTGCTCTACACACACCAGAAGTCCAGGAGAGGTCAAGAATAATCTCTGATTGGGATTCAATCTCACCAGCACAGCCACAGCAGATGCTTAAACACCACTTCACATAAAGACATTGCATATGGTTGAAGCACTTAAACTCTAACGTCATTGATTTAGGCCTATCGTAAAAAACTGTTAAGGCTCTGCTAGCCTAGAGGCGTCACTACAGACCCTGGTTCGATTCCTGGCTGTATCACAATTGGGCCAGCGTCGTCCAGCTTTGGCCGTCATTGTAAATAAGAATTTGTTCTTAACTGACTTGCCTAGTTAAATAAAGGTAAAATAAAATGTAAATTAAAAACTCCACTATGTCCAATTGTTAATACGGTAGCTGACCTGGTAGCTTGATGACTTGTCAGGCTGTTTCCTAAGGCATAGGCCAAGGAGGGAGAAGGCAAGGCAGGAGAGCAGGGACACAAAGGTGAAGAGGGTGATGGGATGCACTGGACCTGGAGCACAAAGGAAAGAGAAGAACCACAATCAAGACCTCACCACCATATGACCACTCTAGCTGCCACTAAGCTATATCTGATTAACAGTGGCTAGCCCACATGTATTGGTCTGTTTGATAGACTACGGTAAGAGGAAGTACGCACCCAGTCTGAGCACGGAGAAGAACAGGAGCCAGAACATGCAGAGGATGGGCGCCACGATGACCTGGCTGATGGCTGCAGTGTGGATGCGCTGGTTGAGCTTGGTGGGCACGTAGGCATAATAGATGTTGTAGCGGTCCACCATGTGTTTCAGGATCAGGTAGAGCAGCCCTGAGAGACAGACATTACAGAGCTGACTGATGAGGACATATGCAGCCAATCACTTATTATAATATTGTTAACTTCCGTCTAAAGCATAGTTGTGGTCAATTCAACTCCCATTCCTGTCAGTTGACTTCAGAATTTAGTTGGAACTGACCAACTCTGGGCTACATAGTGAATCACAGGTTAAAGACAGCATGCAGTTGAGCCCAGGACTGATACAATGTGGAAGGCATGCGTCAAGGCCTGGAGAGTAGTAGTAAATAAAGGATTGTTGCGGCTCTGGGCAGAGACAGGAGTAAAGTGGGCGTCTGGCTCCCAGCTCGCTGTGTCTGAGTGTCTGGGACTACAGCACATTCACTTCACAGTCTGCACCAGGCTGGCAGCAGAGGTGACCAACATTACAGTAGCAGGAGAGAGGCTTCCAATCCATACCGAGCGGACACACGCACACAGGGAGGAGGGGGCACGCACAAACACACTCACCAAAAGGCATGATGATGGGACAGGTGATACTGTAGGTCATGCTAACAGCATAGATGCACATGGTCCAGGCATACTGCAGACCAAACTGGAACTCATAGGCCTGGCTCTGGAGAGACCGACAAAACACACTTGAAAAGAAAAGTTACATCAATAATTCACACAAATAATACAGTCAAATACTGCTCCTCCCACCCGTTTGACGTGGATGCGCTCGGCCCCGGGCTTGGCCAAGCAGAGACGCAGCGCATACACCATCAGAGCTGGGATACGCAGCAGCTCCATGGCCGTGCCGATCAGGCTGGACGTGATCACGTAGTTCACAAAGAACGCTCCGTTATCAGGCAGGAACACACACCTGCACACAGAGGAGAGGAAGCAAAGCCTAGGTGCATGTTCGCTGTAGATGGCAGTTGTTTCAATGCCCGCTAAGCATATGGTACCATGGCATTAGAGGGCAGAACAATTAAACATACTCAAATTTGATATTCTTGTCTTCCAGGAAATTGACATCAAACAGCCACCTGAAGAACAGGTCGAGACTAGAGATGAAAGAACCACAGGTACATTAGAGTAGAAGCACAGGGTCTTGGATCATGTGTAATCTCTAACGATCATAGCAGGAAACTATAAATGAGCTGTTAGGTCAGCATGTATGTTTCTATATTCATACCTGGAGAGACCCAGCGAGGGCAGGATGATCACCATGAACACCAACAGTACAAAGCACTTGTGCATCGTGATCTGGTTCTCACTGGATCTGAGGACCCCACAACAGACCACATTACAACAGAGGACATGTAGTTACAAAACACATTTGGAACATGCAGTATATGTTAGATTTGCACTCCCTCACACTATTTCAAATGTAAAGGACTTCATAGTGGGCTCATTACCACGAGCAGAGCTTTTCACACCAATAACTGTAAACATTTGATTTGCATTAAGTCGTTCACACACCACGCCTTCACAACACATGGGTGGGTGGTGGGGGCGGTTATGTAAAGAGACGGTGCTCATAGGTGCTGTGTGAGGTTGTCTCCTCCGGATGCAGAGCTATTCTGCTCCTCAGTGCATAGTGACCATTGTGCATATCATTATCTCTACAGAGATCACTATGACAACCTGACTAGAGAAGTAGCACAGGCAGACAGAGCACGCAGAGAGAGGAGAGAGAGAGAGAACTGTTGAAGAAGGTGTTCAGGGACAGAACTAGGCCATAGGTTGAGTGTCAGACAGTGTCTGCTGGGGCCTGCAGCAGTTCAGTACTCTACCTGGTCCAGTGAGACTCAAAGAAGGCAGAGTAGTAGACTATGAAGGGTAACAGGACAGAGAACGCCCAGAGCAGGAGGGTAGGGAAGAACTGAGTGATGATCGGGCTCTATGCGGAGAAACCAAAACATTAGGAGTTCATTTTAATATAGTTCATTCTGGAATTTATTTGTTTTGGTACAGCACCACAAACACTGTAATTCTGAAATGAATTCTGACCCTCAGGCTGTCAACAGGCCGGGTGACGTTGAGTTTGTCCATGGTGTTGACGATGATGGCGGGCGTGGTGAGGAAGAAGAGGAGTAGGAAGAGGAGGATATTGAGCAGGACAAAGCGCAGCCACCAGCGGGAGCCACACAGCGACAGGTTCTCCCTGGAGGCAGAGAAGTAAACAAGAAGTCAGATACTCATCTATCCAAAAGCCTTCGTCATGTCGCCACTAATCTGTACTACTGTGTAAACCCACAAAGTATGAATACAACAAAAGCAACCCCTAAAGTGAGAGGGAGTATGCTCCAGCACACTGACTACTCTGGAGTGGATAACAGGTTGGACACATCACTCCTTTTTAAAGAAGGGAAACAGTCGGTTACCCAGAGCGACATGCAGAGGCAATGTTTCACAGCCGGCCGTGACCCCCACAATTGTCTAGACTACCTGCACCAGGAAGCAGTACTACTCCCTCCACACACACTGCCATACACACAGCCAATGGGGCATGAAGCACAAACAGCGAGCGCCGCGTGGCGGGGATCCCTCACCGGCTAATCCCACCATACACATGTAACGCTCACATTATGTGACCTCAGAGGGGCTGATGGTTATCATCTAAACCCTTCATTTTATTTCTGATCTCAAATACACTCAACTACCAACAAACAATTTCATTAAAATTAAAAAAAAAAACAAACACACCATCTAAGATAACCCACACAAATATAATTCTAAAATCCATCTAATTAAGATGGTTAAATGGTTGAGTGGAACGGCCCCATGGCAGTGACTAGAGACGGCACTCTTGTCAGAGAAAGTAACAGATTAACGACCTCTGCAAACAGCTTTAAAAGTCTGTGGTAGGGCACAGCTCGTTAATATGCGTCAGGTTGAATTCCGTCCTAAGTACAGTTAGATAACCAAATGGGAGGGAATTTCAAGCCATTATCTGCTTTCAGATCGCCTCCTCACTCACCAGATGATGTCGCTTGGAGCTGGGGCATAGCCTACACCCCACCTGTGAGACTGAACTACCGTGGTGATGCTAGACTGCTTGGGTCTCCGACGGCAACCAACCCGGCTGTAGTCCTTGACAATACTGTAGGGAGAAACACAACACAAAGTCATCACACAAAACAGGCAGAGACACACTCATGAGCACATTCAATCAAACCCTGTAACATGTTGGCGTGCCATGCATGCACTGCGGGAGACTGCAGAACAGTGAGTTAACATGTCAGAGGTCATAGTTCACTCACACAGCAGTCATCCTCTCATCCTGAAAAGTCACGAAGGCGATGCCCAGCCTCTTGAGCGAGATGCGGTGCTTCTCTGCATTAAACTCATCAGTCAGTTTCTCCTCTAGCTCACTGTAGTACTGCTCTGCATCCACCTGCAAAGAGTTGAAAAGCAACATACCAGTATTATTCATTAAGTCTAGTCATGTCCCTTATTGAATTTCTATTCACAGACGAAGACTGCACATTGCCGCTCAAATCAAATGTAGTTTTTTAGTGCCATCCAGTGGCAAAACGCAATCAATGCACCATAATTACTATGACCAAGGTTCACAAACGTTTCTGTTACAAAAGTACCTGCTCAAAGCCGCACACATCACAGCAGAAGATGGTAGCACAGGGGTGGGTCTTAATCATGATCTTCCCCTCCTTCTGGGACATAGTGGCGAAATACAGCCTTCCTTTCATCGCCTTCCGTCTGAAACACAACAACTCAAATCTGCACAGAGGAAAAAAACAACAAAACAGTGATTGTATTGGATTACTGACTAACTTCTCTATATTGTCATAGTTACTGTACCTCTCAGAGTCCAGCATCATCAGTTTGTGTACATTGAAGCAGAAGCGGACGTCAGTGACAGTACAGCTGGGGTAAGCCTCACTAGAGTGGAGGGAAGAGGGACCAGGTGTATTACTATCAGCATTATTCTGAGTGCGTAAAGAAGTGAGAAGTAAACATAAGATTACTGGAAGTGTTTTGTGATGAGGCCTGGGTCGGAGATCTCTCTGGGGATGCAGGTGATCATGAGAGTCCTGGCCACCTGACAAAAAAACAACAATAAGTTTGCCAATAATAAAAGTAAGATGGTAACCATGCATTACACACATCAAAAGGTGTCTCTTTCAGTTTTCAGAGACAGTAACCTGACTATGTTACCTAGTAATCATTACACATTTGGCCAGTGGTGGAAAAAGTACCCAATTGTCATACTTAAGTGAAAGTAAAGATACCTTAATAGAAAATGACTCAAGTAAAAGTGAACGTCACCCAGTAAAATACTACTTGAGTAAAAGTCTAAAAAAGGTATGTGGTTTTAAATATACTTAAGTAAAAGTAAAAAGTATAAGTAAAAGTATAAATCAAATTCCTTATGTTAAGCAAACCAGATGGCACCATTTTTTGATTTTTTAAGACATCATTTACAAACGAAGCATATGTGTTTATTGAGTCCACCAGATCAGAGGCAGTAGGGATGACCAGGGATGTTCTCTGGATAAGTGAGTGAATTGGACCATTTTCCTGTCCTGCTAAGCATTTAAAATGTAATGAGTCCTTTTAGGTGTCAGGGAAAACATATGGAGTAAAAAGTACATTATTTTCTTTAGGAATTGTTGTCAAAAATATAAAAAGTATAGATACCCCCCAAAAATACTTTAAATTACTACTATTATTAAGTACTTTACACCAGTGCATTTGGCCAGGTTTGAGGAGCCCTCACACACCTTCTCGTCCTCTCTGTACTCCAGGCGTGAGGAGTGATGTGCCATACACAGCACTGTGATGATGAAGTAGAGCAGAGCAAAGATACTGTGGAGCCACAGGAAGCTGTCCCTAAGAGAAGATAAAGAAAAGGCATTTCACATGACTATTGAATAACCATGATGGTCAAGATATTCATGAACATTTCTTGAAGTTGGCAAAAAGAGAAGACCCAGCCCTTTGACCTACTTTGCAGGAAGATTAGCCACAGTCGTTCTTCCAAAATTCTCTGGATTATCCCCTACAGAAAATTTAAAAAATGACAGTTATTTGTGTAACAGTCATTTTTTTGTAAGAAAGAGACTTCAAACTTTAAATAGACTAAGAGGAATACCCTCATCTTTACATGGTTAAGATGGCAAATGGATCAAACAGAGGATTGTCTCATCCAATTTAGTAAAAACTCAGTGAAAAGTTTAAGACAAAATTGCTTGATTAGTCACGTCTCCACCCTCTATTTTAGTTTGGCTCCATTTATTTACTGTTTCTATGGTGACCGATATAAGGGTGTTGGTTAATTTAATGACAGGGTGACACAATGGTCCATATAGATGACAGCCAACAGTAATAAAGTGGCTATGGAGAACCCTGGTCCCCCCAGACCTCAAACGTGTTTGCTTTACATTCTATATGGGAGCTTGCACAACATTTAACTGCCAACTGTCATCTACTCCACTATCCATTACAGCTAACAACCTCTGACACCAAAGTGTATGTCGGGAGGAAATTAAAGTTTTCATATTCATACTTTGCTTGGGGAAGGCCTAAGTTAAATACCACTAATGTAACTCAATTGAGCAGTAAGTCAAATTGCAGACAATGTCTGTCTGTGTTTGTATCTGTGGTGTGTGTGTGTGCGCGCGCATTTGACTGTGTGGCCTACATTTCGGATGTCCCTGGACAGACTTTGTCGGTTTGTGTTTATAACTGTGGTGTGTGTGTGTGAGTGCAAGCCCGCCCACCCACGTGTGTGTGTGTGTGTGTGTGTGTGTGTGTGTGTGTGTGTGTACGCTTGCATCGGTGTGTTTTTATATGCATGTGTGGCCTGGTCTCTTCTTGCGAGGTGCCCCTCTACCTCCCCTGCCGTTTAGGATATCCCTGGGCCTCCCAACACGGGCCAAGGCCTCCCTCTAAATTACCTAGGAGGTTCCCGGAAAAGTTGACAGGCAGGATGATGGCCAAAGACAGCAAGCAGACCACGGTCATGAGCAGGATGATGTGGCGCTGGAAGGACAGGTAGGTCGTAGCGTCGATGCCACATTTACTCCTGATCTCATCATCCCTGGAGAGACAACACAGAGAGAGAGGATCTTCCCAGGGTGGCAGAAATCAGCAGGCTGAGATTTAAACTCACCCTAAAGAGACTAAACCCAGAGTTAGAAAGAAGCAGTGTGTTGTTGAAAAGGGGACAGCATGTACTTGCTGCCAAACATACCCCCGTCAAACTGACTATCCTAACGATCCTGGACTTCGGCGATGTCATTTACAAAATAGCCGCCAACACTCAGCAAATTGGATGCTCTCATTGGCTGGCCCTCGCTTCATATTCGTCGCCAAACCCACTGGCTGCAGGTCATCTATAAGTCTCGGCTAGGTAAAGCCCCGCCTTATCTCAGCTCACTGGTTACCATAGGAGCACCCACCCCTAGCACGCGCTCCAGAAGGTGTATCTCACTGGTCACCCCCAAAGCCAATTCCTCCTTTGGCCGTCTTTCCTTCCAGTTCTCTGCTGCCAATGACTGGAACGAATTGCAAAAATCACTGAAGCTGGAGACTTATATCTCCTTCACTAACTTTAAGCATCAGAGGTCAGAGCAGCTCACAGATCATTTCACCTGTAAATAGCCCATCCAACTACCTCATCCCCATATTGTTTTTTAATTTTTTTTCGCTCCTTTGCACCAGTATCTCTACTTGCACATCTATCACTGCAGTATTTAATTTCTAAATTGTAATTACTTCGCCACTACGGCATATTTATTGCCTTACCTCCCAAATCTTACCTCATTTGCACACACTGTATATAGATTTTTTCAAATGTGTTATTGACTGTATGTTTTTTTATTCCATGTGTAACTCTGCGTTGTTGTTTGTGTCGCACTGCTTTGCTTTATCTTGGCCAGGTCGCAGTTGTAAATGAGAACTTGTTCTCAACTGGCCTACCTGGTTAAATAAAGGTGAAATAAAAAATACATTTAAAAAACACTGAAGAAAGGGTTCCAAAAGGATTCTTCGGTTATCCCCATAACATAACCCTTTTTGGTTATACCTGGAACCCAAAAAGGTACTTCAAAAGGTTATCCTACAGGGACAGCCGAAGAACCCTTTTAGGTTCTAGATAGCACCTTTTTTCCCTTAAGAGTGTGGGATTGTGGAGGGAAGTGTAGAATAGTCTTCTATGCTGAGACAGATTCAGAGGTACTCCACGGTAGTGATATTGTGGGGCCTGCTCCTCATGCCTCAGTGTAACTACACCACTCCACTCCTGCCAAACCTGTGGTGGCTAAGGGGAGCCCAAGCGGAGGGTCTGAAAACCCACTTGTCTCTGAAAAAACAGGAGGTGCCTGCTGGTCCCACGGCAGGGAGGCAGGCCAGGCCAGGCAGCTTTATCAGGGTGGGTTAGCACTTTTCCAGGGATCCCAGGGTGAGGTATACAGTCAGCTACTAACACAAGGACTAAAAACAGCACCCAGATGCACCCAAACTCCACCATAATACTTTGGAAACCATGGACACAGAGGAAGTCACTGTTTTACGGGCCTAAATTTGTTGAGTGAAAGTGAGTCAGACTCGAGCAAGTGCAAATACTCTATGGTAAATCATGGCACAAATGATCCCATGAGCACACACTCGTTTGTTTTCACTGCTTAATGAGATATAACACGAGTTTGCGTTTTGGGATGACAACATTGATGAGAAGAACAATAAAACATGATAGAAGCGAGGATGGGGTTGAGAGTTAAAGGGTCAAGAGTTTCACACTTACTTCATATGATAGATTGTTGTAAGCCAAGAGCAGAAGCCCTAGAGATGAAGCAAAGACATAAAACATTCAGTGGATCGCTTATTAAATACAAGTCGCTGACAGACTGTGGTAGGCATTGCACAGCACGCCTGGCTCACCACGCATCTGTCATTTGCATAACATTAAGGTCTACGAGCTGAGAGGATAATGGGGCTTTAATAGGTCTAGTCTGAGGCATAAATGACTTTACTGCTGTCAAACTCTTGGAGAAGACCTCATGTCTGAGTCAGTCCTACGCCATCATAAACATGGTGTGTCACGTCGATGGTGGTGGTGACCCTAACCAGTCACGCAGGTGTCTATGAAGTCATTGTCTGAACTGTCCGCCTTTTCATATTTTGTTTGTGCAGTTGGACGTTTTGTAGGACAAGTGCTTTGGTCAAGTGTCAGAAAAAGGTGTGCCCCACTTTTATTCACACTCAAAAAGGTCACCCTTCATAAGCTATACCCCTAGACCGATCCTACGGTCTGGAGTTGGAGCCATAATAACAGTTGGACTCACCAAGTCCTTGGTCTCGGAGTCTGAAGGGCTGGACTCTGACGGGGACTTCTCCTTCTCACTCTGCTCTCCGTAGAACAAGGACGTGAGGCTGAGAAACAAGAAATACCAGGATTATCATATTGATGGACAACGTGTTCCTTCCTACAGAATAGGAGGGAAGGAAGCTTATCATGTAGATTGCCATCCCATGAGGGAAGATACTGTACTGCATGAGCAACAAGTCGGCGCAATGAGACTACAGCCATTAAACACATTCTTGGAAGGATGATTTCTAGACAGTCACATGGACAGCGTTGAGTGACTGTGGAAGTTAATATCCTTTCCTTCCCACAGAGAGGTGGGCACAGAGCTTGCAGACAGCATGAGTGCTAATAGTGTTGGCTGGGTCTGATAGCTTTACCATGCAGGCCCCTGTACTCCTCTTAGAACTCAAGTCAAACTGAAACAGAGGGTTCTCCAGCACAGCTATCAATGATATGAGGGGAAATAAAGGAGCTAGACAGGGTTCCAGGAATCCAATGAAGCATTGTGATGATTAAGTTTGGTGATGCTTCTCTCGTGGCGACGTCGCTGACAGCGAGACACTTTAAGCAGTATAATTGAATTAGCACGACGGCAGCCCGCTCGGCAGATGTCGCTGACTCGGGGGTAGCAGAGAGCCGCTGCTGGTCAGGCAGAACTAATCAACCTCACGCTCACTGGAGAGTAGCTCCAGGTCAGGCAGAAGTAAGCTGTTGCAGAGCCTCAATCTGCAGACCCACACAGACTACTGACTGGACCTCAGACCACTTCAAAAGCAAAAAAAGGTCCTAAAAGTCAGAAAAATCAGAATTCTCCTACAGAGCTACTGTGTGTGTGTGTGTGTGTGTGTGTGTGTGTGTCTTTGCCATGAATGCTTTATGAATATTATGGTATCAACATTGGAGATCTTGGAACAAAAATAGATACTCACAGATTGTGATGTGTGTAAAAAGTGATTAAAAACTAATTATAGTAAAGCAATGCAATTCTGTAACAGCTCATTCAAAGCAAGAAAGCCAGGGAAAACAAAGTATTTTCAAAGTATTTTGTACTTATTATGGATCCCCGGGAGCAGCTACTCTTCCTGGGGTCCAGCAAAATTAAGGCAGTTTATACAATTTTAAAAACATTACAATACATTCATAGATTTCACAACACACTGTGTGCCCTCAGGCCCCTACTTCACCAATACCACATATCTACAGTACTAAATCCATGTGTACATATAGTGCGCATGTTATCGTGTGTGTGTGTGTGTGTGTGTGTGTGTGTGCGCATGTGTCGGTGCCAATGTTTGTGTTGCTTCACAGTCCCCGCTGTTCCATAAGGGGAACTGCTTGCATCAGTTACCTGATGTGGAATAGAGTTCCATGTAGTACTGTGTTCCTCCCGTAGTCTGTTCTGGACTTGAGGCATGTCTTGTGGGGTATGCATGGGTGTCCGAGCTGTGTGCCAGTAGTTTAGACAGACAGCTCGGTGCATTCAACATGTCAATACCTCTCATAAATAAAAGTAGTGATGAAGTCAATCTCTACTCCATTTTCAGCCAGGAGATATTAACATGCTTATTATTAATATTAGCTCTCTGTGTTGCCCTGTTCTGAGCCAATTGCAATTTTCCTGTCCTTTGTGGCACCTGACCACACGACTGAACAGTAGTCAAGGTGCGACAAAACTATGGCCTGTAGGTCCTGCCTTGTTGATAGTGTTGTTAAGGCAGAGTATCAGTTTTTTTATAGACAGACTTCTCATCTTAGTTACACCTGCATCAATATGTTTTGACCATGACAGTTTACAATATAGGGTTACTCCAAGCAGTTTAGGCATCTCAACTTGTTTAATTTCCACATGATTTATTACAAGATTTAGTTGAGGTTTAGTGAGTGTTTTGTTCCAAATACAATGCTTTTAGTTTTAGAAATATTTAGAGCTAACTTATTCCTTGCCACCCACTCTGAAACTAACAGCTGCTCTTTGTTGAGTGTTGCAGTCATTTCAGTCGCTGTAAGTAGCTGACGTGTAGTGTTGAGTCATCTGCATATATAGACACTCTGGCTTTACTCAAAGTCAGTGGCATGTCGTCAGCAAAAAAAAAAAAAAAAAAAAAAAAAAGCAGCAAGGGGCCTAAACAGCTACCCTGGGGAATTCCTGATTCTAACTGGATTATATTTGAGAGGCTTCCATTAAAGAACACCCTCTGAGTTGTTAGACAAGTAACTCTTTATCCACATTATAGCAGGGGGTGTAAATCCATAACACATGTTTTTCCAGCAGCAGAAGATGATCGATAATGTCAAAAGCTGCACTGAAGTCTAACAAGACAGCAACCACAATCATCAATTTCTCTCAGCCAATCATAAGTAATTTGTGTAAGTGCTGTGCTTGTTGAGTGTCCTTCCCTATAAACATGCTGAAATTCTGTTGTCAATTTGTTTACAATGAAATAGCATTGTATTTGGTCAACAACAAAAAAATCCAGAAGTTTACTAAGGATTGGTAACAGGCTGATTGGTCGGCTATTTGAGCCAGTAGAAGGGACTTTACTATTCTTGGGTAGCGGAATGACTTTCGCTTCCCTCCAGGCCTGAGGGCACACACACTCTAATATGCTTAAATTGAAGATGTGGCAAATAGGAGTGGCAATATTATATGTTATTATCCTCAGTCATTTTCCATCCAGATTGTCAGACCCCGGTGGCTTGTCATTGTTGAAAGACAATTTTTTCACCTCTTCCACACCAACTTCGCGGAATTCAAAAGTACAATTCTTTCATAATTTGGTCCGATATACTTGGATGTGTAGTGTCAGCGTTTGTTGCTAGCATGTCATCCCTAAATTTGCTAATCTTGCCAGAGCTTTGTGATGAATGAGCTCTGATTCAATGAATGGAGCCAAAAATGTCCTAAAATTTCATTTAAGGTGCTCCAAAGCTTTTTACTATCATTCATCTTTGTTTCATAGTATAGTTTCTATTTCTTTTTAGTTTTAGTCACATGATTTCTTAATTTGCCAATCAGTTGGGCTGACAGATTTAATTGCCATACCTTTTGCCTCATACCTGGTTTCTCCTCATTACACACTACAGACCAGCAAATATTCTTTACATCAACATGTGAATCACTACAGAACTTCTTGTATGACCTCCTATAGACTATATTAGGCCCAGCCTTTAGAACTTTTGGTTCTCCTAGATATGACGATTTGCAGATATGGCTATTATTAGTGTGAGAATGCCTGAGCAGTACCATGCCTTCTCAGGAGGGGGAGCTAATATCAAGGAGCATTGTCAAGTGGTCATGAATTATGCTTTCAATATATTCAGTATATTATAGGTCTGGTATGGAGATCTTGAGTGTTGCCTCAACTCATACCAAACCTATAACATACGGAGTATGAATGGAGGATGAGAGCAAGGGCTTTACTGTACCTGTCATTCTCCATCAATAGAGCCAGACGGCCATAGTCCCACGCAGCCTTCCTCAAACAGGAGAAGATCAGTAACAGAAACTGCAATATAAAGAATGAGTTATAGGACATAAGGAGCTCCTCAGAACACTCACCCATCTCTCATTTAAGTCTTAAACATAAAAATATATATATTTTGACTTGCATGTACATCATGGATTTTCAGATGGAAATAAATATGAGGAATGCACAAATAATATTCAGCAGCAATAACAATCTATTTTCCTAAGAGTTGTATGTGATTGGTTGTCTTGGAAACTACCAAGGAGGGGTCAGCATGTATAGTCAGGCTAGTGTAGTCAATAGCAGGGGCGTTTATGATTTAAAGACATTGGGAGCTTAGCGCAAAGACAGTATGGAATTTCAACAGCAAAATGCATGAATTTGGTGCACTTTGAGATGAATATTGAGAGATTAGTACATTGAAAGACTATATATTTTTCAAGGAACTTGTACCTTCCCACAGCAGACACTGCAAGTACTCAATTAGTTGCTATTGTGGATCTCTGTACTCTGAAACACATACATCTATAGTGTATTGCCAAAAACTACCCGACAACTTCAAATATAGGTCTGTGCGGTCTGGAGATTTTCTCCAGCACCTATTCTTCTGTTGCTGTCTCTGTGTCTTGTTGTGTCTAGTTTGAAAGGGAAAATGGCCTCATTTTAGATGATTTGAGTCATTAAGAAATGCTGGCGGTCACACGACTGGACTCAAACGCGAATAAGTTGTGTGTTCGCAGGTGGGAAGGGTTAGCCAAATCATTTCGCCTGATAGCATCAGCCAGCTGGTGTGCGACCTGACTGACTTTGGATAGCCTATCTCCAGGGCTAGTTAGAGATGGTGAATAACTTACAATGTAAATGAGACCATATGTTCATGTTGCACACCTTTAAGTTTGATGATTACTTGTGTGCTGCCAGCTGTGGGCAGGATTGAAACAAAACCAACCTTAATTTACGTTGTGATGCAGTCATGACCACAAGTCTCACAACACTCAGTTTTGGATGAGACCGATTTCATGACAAAAATGATCCTGACTCATATCGAAGCCACATGCTGTTTTCTAAAGGAGAAGTTGATTTTTTAGGGCCAGTTGCTCTTTAGAGTTACTGTATACTGACATGACCAGGGAATCTCAACTGTAAAGACAAATTCAAGTGTGCGCATAACACAACTCTGAATATGACAGATAAGAAGCAACATAGGCTATATGAATACAAAGAAACATAAGCCCCTAAAAATTTACCTGTAGAATGGATAAGTTAAGACCTCGTCAGTTCTACCAGCTAGTGAGATTTTCAAATGACACAACATTTGAGGTCACATAATTTAAGGGCCTATGTATTTTCAATATTCTGTACAAACACTAAAATGGCCATCTTTTCTCCTCTCCCCATCAAAGTTCAAGTTTGTTTATTTTTCATATACACATGAAATACTCACTGCAATGAAATGCTTACTTGACAATTCAACACTAGAACAAGTAAATTGCTAAGTGAATAAAATAGGAACAAAAATGCTCAATTAAATAATTTCACCAATTTAATAAGCTTTTTTTTTTAAACAAATAGTTACATAGCCTATATGGAAATAAGACATGAGCCATGCATGTTTACCTGTAGAATGGAATAGGTTATAAGACCTCTATGATTAACTTCTTTTATCCAGTTCTACCACCTCAACATTGCTAATTTTAAAAACAGGGTTAAATGTTGTAGTACTGCTTCAGTCCACAGGAGGGCCCTGTGTCACTGTCAGAATATATACTTCAGTTAGAAAAACGTTCATCTCTTCGGTCTCAGCTAGCCAACCAGTCAGTAGCTACGTCACTACAGAGGCTTCTTGCAGTGCCTGCTACTGACTAGCGCAGCACATTGTATTGTTTATTTTTGTCATTAAAATGTGTCAGTAAAATATTTTCTTATCAGACAAAACATTTAAATAAAGGTTTGGGGCTGGAACAAAAACATCTAGGCCCACTGGTTAATAGCAAGACAACTGTGAATAGACCCTGTCCCCTGCTCTCAAAACACACAGGAAGTGAGAACCAGGGAATCATTATGAAGGAGAGAGAGAGAATAAAATACACTGTATGGAAAAAACATGATCATCTCTCATTTTACACAATATTCTGTGGAAAAGATCTATAAAATGAATAGTGTATTCAGACCTGTTGACCTTATCCACATTTTGTTACACTGTAGGTCACAGCCTTTTTCTAAAATATATTAAATTGTTTTTTCCCTCCGTCAATCTACACACAATACCCCATAATGACAAAGCAAAAACCGGTAAAAAAATAACATGGTCTGATGAAACCAAGATTGAACACTTTGGCCTGAATGCCAAGTGTCACGTCTGGAGGAAACCTTTCTGGGTTGTGATACATTTCTAAAAACCTGTTTTTGCTTTGTCATTATGGGGTATTGTGTGTAGATTGACGGAGGGGAAAAAACAATTTAATACATTTTAGAATAAGGCTTTATTTAACGTAACAAAATGTGGAAAAAGTCAAGAGGTCTGAATAGTTTCTGAATGCACTGTAAATCATCTGCTGGCTAGATGAGATATTGGGTACTGGGTAAGGAGTAGTATGTTGTTAAAAGAAAAGCAAGATCTCTCATTAAAAAGAGGTTGAACTATACATTACCTAATGGTGTAAAGTCATGCATGGGTAATGAGGACAATGTTTGACAAGGTATTTGATTAAGCGGTGATGAGATTAATAAATTCTGCTTTTACTTTCATAGCCAAATGCAATTCGCAAGCTCTCTGCATAGATGATATCCCTGTTTCTCTCCACCGCTCTCTACTGTCTTCTATTTCTTGTCCCTGCGTGGGTGTCCATGTTCTGCTGATGCCCCACAGATTATTATTCTGTGTGAAGTTCTGATTGGTGCAGAGGCATGCTGCCGTCATATGGGGGTAATCAAGTTGACTTCATTTGGACCCTTCGTTAAGATACTGCTATTAACCTTCTGTGTTGTCCTGACAACCAGGGAACAATCACAGTGAGTCAATTAAACAGGGCTGGTAGACAGACTGCTAAACAGAGAGGGAATCTAGTTTGACAAGAACTGACAGTGGAACAGATGTGTCCATTCACCCATTTTATATCTATTATTATCCTGGAGTGGGGAGGGTAATCCTTCTGCATATTTAGAAACAGTATGAGCATGGCGACATACGGTGCTAGAAAGAGGAGGAGAATGAGTACAGTCTATGCATCATGTGCATACGAATGTGAAGGCTTATAGGTAGAGTAAGTGGAGTTGTCAAGATAGAGGCCTAGCTTTTTATTGGCTTTCTTTTCATATCACTTCCTCTATCTGGGAAGGATAAGAAAGTGTACTAAACAATGTTTACTATCATGGCATCAGAGATAAAATGAAAGGTTGAAATTGTCGTAACACTGTAGTGTGCATGCGCGAACATACATGTATCTGTATGTGTACATCTCTGTGTCAGCAACATACCATCCACATGACAACATTAATGGCGAGGACCGTGGGCACCCCTCCAAAGGGCAGGCCTTGCAGGACACTGCTGCGAGAGTGGGAGCGGTAGCACCTCTCTGCTGCAGTGATGTTGTCCTCCCCCAGAGAGTCCAGGAAGCCCAGCACATCCAGCTCCATATCCCTCACATCCAGAGGGGGCGCCCCCGTCACAAACAGCTTAGAGTCCGCCATGAGTGAGCCTCGGCCTACGTCTCAGGGGCTGAAGTCATACAAACACAACTGAGGAGAGAAACAGTAAAGTGATTAATATTGAAAAAGTATGCAATTTTAAAGAAGGAAACAAATAAGCATTTAGTTGGACGGTGAACACCATGTGTATCCTGTACATACGACTAATAAAATAGGAGAAGTGTGGATTCCCTATGGGCCACTCTCAGCCTGTCTGTACATGCACGAAGAGGATCCCTCCAATGCCTTCAGACCCAAGTGGCATTGACCTTAGTCTGTGTGCCTACACACAACACATTTTATCTGGAGGTCACAAAGGACCAGGGGAAAACTAATAGCTTCCATCAACCCAATGAGATAATGTTTGGCATGTGCTTCCATGTCGCTTGTTGCCATCGTAGTTTGTCGTTTTCCCATTCACCCCAATACAAAAGGCCTATTTGTTAGTCTGATTCCAGAGCACCCCACACATTAAACAAGTAGTGACTCCTGAAACTGTAACCCAACACCCTCTGTAGAGTCCTTTCTATCCTTGGGGATATTGCAGTAAGTGTGCATATCCAATAGCCTGGATGTCTTACTAAACAGCACAGCCATCATCTGAAGTATCTTCCCAGTGATAAAAACAGACAACCTGTCAAAAGACCGTAGGCTGTCATCATACCGAGGCATATTATTGTTCCTCTCTCAGAGAAAACTAAGCCGTAAAGCAAACGTTCTGGTTATAGTTGGATCTTAAAAACTAGGATAGGTTTAACATGTGCCTCCGCTATTTTTCACCCCATCAACAGTCAGTCATGACATTTATGGCTGGTGAAACACCCACCGAGTGGTTATCAAGCAGTAATGATATTCCCTGGTCTTGTCAACAGGCCATGGCAGAGTGATGCCAGTCCTAGTATCACAAGCGTGTGGCTTTCACCATGAGCTGAGTATGAGGAAGTCATGAAGGTCTATTAAAAAGCCATGGATGGTCTCTATAAAGCCGTGTGAACGCAGAGCAGCAGTGGACTGGAGCGCCATGTGGAGATAACGAGCGGCCGTCAATCTTCACTGGCCCACAGACAGACAGGAAGTGGACAGGTCACATAGCCTGGCCGCTGTGAACAATTCAGTGGGGTAGCCTACAGATACAGCGTCATTCCCAGCAGAATGACTCATTAAAGAACCGCAAATCATGAGCAAGAGATGAACCACAGGAGCAGGAAAATATTGATTAGAGTATGCACCACAACACTGCTTACAATAAATGAGGTGATGTACACTAAATTGGTATTGTAAAAATGAAGTCATTTATGATACTACGTAGCTTAGAGGCTTTTCACTGTGTACTCAACTGATCCATGAGCAGCTTGCTGAGGTACAGAGTTTATTGACGGTATCGGTGGATTTCCCTGGGTATGGATGAGAACACAGATAAGCACATCACTCACGCTGCTGTGGCCTCGGTCAGGGTCTGAGCAAGCTAACTGCAGCTACGTACACTCCCAAGCTCTCTGACCAATCAATACAAAGATCATCTCTTAGCTCTACAGTATTTGTATACACTTTTCACTCTACAAATGGACACAGTAAAGTCAATATCATCGTCTAAGCCCTATCTGAACCTTGCTGTACTGCAAACTAATACTTAGACATGAGTAGGAGACATGTTTAACAAGGTTATGCTTTAATTTTAAGGTTCCTCAAATAACTGAGTCAGTTATTTGCAGCAGTAAAATGGCAGCCAAAACTGCAGAGAGCAAGAAAACGCTACTAGGCATCCAAACCCTCAAAACATTAATGGACTGCACTTGTGTGATTTGACTGCGTCAATGACATCACTTCCTGTGAATCTAGGGCACTTTACAGTATGTGATGTTAGAGTACACCATGGGGCGCTCGCTGTGCAGATGGAGAGCTGGAGCAACAAGCAGATATTTCCTGCAAGCATCAGTGGGCGAGCTGATGAACTGCTAGCAGATGCAAAAATCAGACTGAGACATGGCTACATGAATGGAGATTTGAAAATTACATTAAAAGCTATAAAACCACTCATATACTTCACACTGGGCGCACTCATGTAGAGAGCTATCTGTGAAGAGATTGGTATCAGATCATTGTGCAGCATGTCTGCTGCCCAGAGCATCTGGGTTTCTCTGAGGACAACACTGGGAGGGACGTTCCCATGGATACAGGACCAAATCAGACCCAACACGGTGTCTCTGAGGAGATGCATTTCTACACTAGTGATTGAATTTGCCCTCCTCACTGTCCCAGCATGCCATTTTCATTATCTGTTAAATGAGTGTTCACTTCCAATAAGAGTTCTAACCACTTAACTACAGTACAGCTGTGCACAGTAAAAAATAAGCTGACTACAGACTTGAAGCAAAAGCGCTCTTCCAACAAGCAATACAGCCAGAGACACAGTAATGTGATATCGGAAAGGGCTATCCAACAATGAACACTGCTGTTTATGCAAACACAAACAAAATGGAATAACACAAATGCCCAAATGTGGCCCAACCTATCAGTAACCAAAAGCACAAGAGAGACTTGCATGACATGTATTAAAATGATATTTTTTTACTTTAGTGTATAATGGTGATGCTCTATCATACTAGTTATAGATGAACTGATAAGGATTGAGATGGTGAATATTACAGAAATTAAATATAACCAATAACCATTCACTAAAGACAGTAGCTGTGACTGCATCACTTGGTGAGCAAGTGCAGACCACAAAACTGAACGGCCGTGCACAGGGAGAGATACACAATAGAGGTATACAATACACAGGGAAACAGCCCGACAATCTAAGGTAGAGATACTCACTCTCCAACAAATAAGAGCTTAACATACTGTAGTTCAGACAGACCTGCATCGGCTCACTGAGATGTCCCTCCCCTTCCTCCATAGCCACTCCTTGCTAGCTATAGCATCCCTCCTGAGTCTTTCATCACCAGAGGGCTGGATCCTGCTCCTGATGTGATGTGTGCCTCCTCTACTGTACAGAAGCTCCACACTGCAGGGCAGGATGCTGAGGGCTACCCACTGTGTCAGGTCATGGGGCACTACAACCAACTTCAGTCTCAAGCAATGCGACTCAGCAGTTTACACTACTCTGTTTTGTACAGTACTACACCCCACCCCTCACAAAGTCTCTGTGGCTCACACACACACACACACACACACACACACATATTTCCTCACAAACAAACACCCACACACACACACACTCACTTATGATTCTCACCTCCAAAACGGCAGCCGGGTTTAAAAAAAGGCAATCAAGTAAAATGTACAAACACTTTCCTATAAGTCCTTCAGATTCTGTTGCCTGCTGTGGGAATATTAGAGCCTTGGGTGTTCTGATCCTCATTCCTGAATAAGAACAATGAGCCAATGCAGCAGATTAGAAACAGGATTTTTGGCTCAGGCTATAAAAGTACCTCTCTCCCATGACTGGCTGGCAGGCAGTACTAGGAAGAGGCTCATCTGGCCAGAGCATCAAAAAGCAGATGGGAAAAGAGCTGATCCTGAAACCTCAGTTAAGACGAAGAGGCAATTTATAAAAAAAGAGCAATGCTAGCTCAGACCGGCAAATTTGCTCAATGCACCAGAAAAACAGCAGAAGTGGATGTGTGTGTGTGTGTGCGCATACGTGCGCTCGCTCAACTGAGGTTTTGCTGCCATGATGCTCAGAAAAATACTTTATACAAACAAACCCTGAAAGGGTAAATCTGGGTAACACTAAACCTGCAATGCAAACAGTTCAATGGGTCTGCTTCTACCCATTACTCACAACCAGTTCAGTCAAATCATTCTCTGAAATCCATTATCTGCATCTCTGACCAACAGCTGTGTCATCCCAATTAGAGTACCCCTTCAATAGGTTATTGTGAAACACAAATCAAGCCAGCAAACAGCACATTATGTTACAAAGGCCAACTGAGGTAGGCCTAGTCCATGTTTGTACCTCAGGATACTGACTGAAAGTAATTTTCAGTTGGAGTGGGTTGTAATCATGGCCGGTTTTCTGATCAATGTTTCTGCCAGTGCATGAGAGGAACACACTAATGGTTACATACACACAATGATGCAAATATTTTGGATAGTTAGGTTAATATAATAGTTTGTTTAAAATGTTTACATGCTTTGTAAGAAGTACAATTTCCCTAATAATCTTGTCTACTGATGGGACTTTTGATAAATGCAGAAATTTGCCAATCAAAATAAACGTTCTACCACAGTGACCGTGTTCATTTTGAGATGCTATTGGATTTGGAGTTTGGTTATATAAAGTTTGTGTGTGGAAACAATTTATAAGATGCGCGACCTTTCAGCGCGACCTTTCAGTCGCGCATAAAAGGGAAGCTTGCGCTATCTGGTGCTGGCACATGCGCAGATCAAATACACAACTGGAACACCGATTAAGCTGTTTATATGTCCTAATAAATCGAAACATTGGTCAGAAAAACAGATAAGATAAGCAGAGTAAGGTGTTTACATGACTAATGCCAATACTCGGCATTCTGCCATAAATCAGTTTAATATGGAATTATTAGTAGGCATGCCATCTGAATCTGATTCAATCATTAAATGAAGTAGAACAAGGAACAGAGTGATGTTCAAGAATTATCACATAAAGCAGCCAACCATTCTGAGATGTGCCCAATCAATATTCATCTTATAAGTAAGTGTCTTATAAGTGGGAGTTATGAAAAGGCATCTCACTTCTAAAGAGGTCAACAAAAATATAGCTGTACATGACAGTAATGACAATGACAAATGCTGTACATGTTGCAAAGGGTCAGCCCATGGGTAACAGTGCTGAAACATTTGTGGCAGATCAAAGACATACTGCGCCCACCTGACTCCATGCAGTATCTGACATTGCCTACCGTATTAAATGCAGATTTAAAAAAATAAAGAGAAGGATTCATGGACAGTAAAACCTTCTGTCAGACCCAGATTCATTAACGCAACCTGCTTCAGCGTGCAGATGTCACCAGGGGAAGAGAGTCCGGTCATGACAGAGAAATTAAACGGAAATAAAAGTGTGAACTCAAATTGACTCAACCACCTTCGTCACCTCGACAACTGTCTGTCACTCTGGGATAAAGGACTAGAGGTCGACCGATTCTGATTTTTCAACGCCGATAGCGATTATTGGAGGACCAAAAAAATGCCGATACCGATTAAAGCGGCAGATAAAAAAAAAATGTATTTCTAATAATGACAATTACAACAATACTGAATGAACACGTATTTTAACTTAATATAATACATCAATAAAAAACAATTTAGTCTCAAATAAATAATGAAACGTTTAATTTGTTTTAAATAATGCAAAAACAAAGTGTTGGAGAAGAAAGTAAAAGTGCAATATGTGCCATGTAAAAAAGCTAACGTTTGAGTTCCTTGCTCAGAACATATGAAACTTGGTGGTTCCTTTTAACATGAGACTTCAATATTCCAAGGTAAGAGGTTTTAGGTTGTAGTTAATATAGTATTTATAGGACTATTTCTCTCTGTACCATTTGTATTTCATATACCTTTGACTATTGGATGTTCTTATAGGCACTTTAGTATTGCCAGTGTAACAGTATAACTTCCGTCCCTCTCCTCGCTCCTACCTGGGCTCGAACCAGGAACACATCGACAACAGCCACCCTCGAAGCAGCGTTACCCATGCAGAGCAAGGGGAATAACTACTCCAAGTCTCAGAGCAAGTGACGTTTGAAACGCTATTAGCGTGCACCCCGCTAACTAGCTAGACATTTCACATCGGTTACACCAGCCATTTGGCTGATAGGCTTGAAGTCATGAACAGTGCTGGGCTTGCGAAGAGCTGCTTGCAAAACGCACGAAAGTGCTGTTTGAATGAATGCTTACGAGCCTACTGCTGCCTACCGTCGCTCAGTCAGACTGCTCTATCAAATCATAGACCTAGTTATATCATAATAACACACAGAAATACAAGCCGTAGGTCATTAATATGGTCAAATCCGGAAACTATCATTTTGAAAACAAAACGTATATTATTTCAGTGAAATACAGAACTGTTCGGTATTTTATATAACGGGTGGCATCCCTAAGTCTAAATATTACTGTTACATTGTACAACCTTCAATGTTATGTCATAATTACATAAAATTCTGGCAAATTAGTTCGCAATGAGCCAGGCTGCCCAAACTGTTGCATATACCCTGACTCTGCGTGCAATGAACGTAAGAGAAGTGACAATTTCACTTGGTTAATATTGCCTGCTAACTTGGATTTCTTTTAGCTAAAAATATATACTTCTGTGTATTGATTTTAAAAAAGGCATTGGTGTTTATGGTTAGGTACAGTCGTGCAACGATTGTGCTTTTTTCGCAAATGCGCTTTTGTTAAATCTCCCTGCGTTGCATCGATTTTATGCAACGCAGGACACGATATTACTAGTTTATCTAGCATCAACCATGTGTAGTTAATTAGTGATTATGATTGATTGATTATTTATAAGATAAGTTTAATAAAATGAGGCAGGTGGTTAGAGCGTTGGACTAGTTAACAGTAAGGTTGCAAGATTGAATCACCCGAGCTGACAAGGTAAAAATCTGTCGTTCTGCCCCTGAACAAGGCAGTTAACCCACCGTTCCTAGGCCGTCATTGAAAATAAGAATTTGTTCTTAACTGACTTGCCTAGTTAAATAAAAGTGTAAAAAAATTACATAAAATAAAAATCTGCAAAATCGGTGTCCAAAAATACCGATTTCCGAATGTTATGAAAACTTGAAATCGGCCCTCATTAAATCAGCCATTCCGATTAATCGGTCGACCTCTATAAAAAGGACCCTCTCCAAGGGCTTGCAATTAGCATAAATAAAACAATAGCAGGTCCAAAGATGGAGGTCCTCCCCACAGGCTAAAGCAGAGGTAGCAGGTCCTCCCCACAGGCTAAAGAAATGTTCTGAAGCCCCATAATTGAAATGCAAGAGTGATTTTGAAGCACACACCAAAAGACTCCTCGGGGTGGTTTCTGACATCACTCACTTTTCACAGGTCAGAGTAAAGCCCGCCGATAATACTCTCAAATTAAAGAATTGAGATGAGTGAATATTGCCATTTTGAAGCAATGGAGCAGCAGAGCTCTGATAACAGAGCACTGTGCTAACTAACCTCCAAACGAGCTTCAATGCCATACAACACTCCTTCTGTGGCCTCCAACTGCTCTTAAATGCAAATAAAACCAAATGCATGCTTTTCAACTGTTCGCTGCCCGCACCCGCCCGCCCAACTAGCATCACCACCCTGGATGGTTCCGACCTAGAATATGTGGACAACTATAAATACCTAGGTGTCTGGCTAGACTGTAAACTCTCCACCCAGACTCATATTAAACATCCCCAATACATGACCAGCATCACACAGCTAGTGATAAAGACTGAATCTAGCCCTAATAGCTCCTATTATGTTAATGGTCATTAGTTATGCAATTGTTATAAAGCTAGTTTTTATGTCAGGTTTATTTCTGTATCACAGTTGGTTTAGGCCTGAGCAGTTCTGGTTGTCTGCAGACCACAGGCTACTGAGGAACGTCCATCTGTCCATAGACACAGGGGGAAGAAGGGGAGTCCTTAAGAGGCCCAGCCTGGAGGAGGCGTAGGGGATACAATCTGCTGTTCCACCTGTTCTAAAGTGGGGGTGGAGGGGGGCTTTCTCCTTATTTACTACCTTCTCACTCTTTCTCTCATACACAAATGCACACACTCAGAATGGCTGCTGAAAGGACTCTTCTGGCCAAGGCAGCCTCTTACTGAAGGCTGGGTGATCCATAACGTGACTGGGGTGATGACTGCACACACTGGCCTTGTTCAACAAACTGAACACCTGTTTCCTGTTTGCACTGAACATGCTCAGTAGGCTCCCTAAGGAGCACTGTCACTGTGTATACCCAGCCTGCTGTATAGACTATGCCATTGATAATTGTGGCCAGGCTAGCAGTTTAAGTAGCTCTCATTTTGTAGGCTAAAGGAAGATCATTCATGCTACTATAAAAACTAGAGGCTACTTATATAAACATCTAGATATACTGTCTTAGATTGGAATAAGAAACAGTGGCGATACAACCTCATAACATTTCTGTTCCTAGTCAGTGATGTCTGGCAGATTTGATTTAGACATCAATAGATTATGATCAAACAAATGACATATTTAAAAAAAAGGCACTGGCAAACAATCTCATTAATGTATTTAATCAACACAACTCACATATCACCAATGTAACAGGCAGACAGATGAGTTACACAAATGAAGCCAATTAGAGGCACTGAGTAAAACCCACAAATCCCAGGCTTCTCTCCAGGCTCCTGGGGTGTCTGACTGAATCTCTGTGAGTGGAGCAGAGTCCCACAGTTCAGAACTAGACCAAGCCCCAATGAGGCCTAAACCAGTCTGAGGCAGAGGGGTCAGTCCAATACAGACAGCATAGCCCTGGGCAGTAGGGAATCATGGGACCTGTGAGAGGGTAATATAAGTATAATTCCAAAAGGCAAATGCGAGGTAGATACATGACACTGTCGGTGCATGTCTATGGGGAAAACGGATATATTTGATGTGAGAGGAAGTTTGAGTTGGGTTGTGTTGGAAGGAGTCCCTGAGGACTCCCGTTGAATAGTATGGATGCACCGATATGACTTTTCTGGCTGATATCGATATCCAATATTTTCCTTGCCAAAGAAACGATAAACATTCTAGTACAGTTAAATAGTTCACACACACACACCGGTCTAAGGCACTGCATCTCAGTGCAAGAGGCATCACTACAGTCCCTGGTTCGAATTCAGGCTGTATCACATCTGGCCGTGGTTGGGAGTCCCATAAGGTGGCACACAAATTGGCCCAGCGTCTGCTCACTTCTGCTGCAGACGCAGTTGATTAGCTTCTCTTGAGTCAGTTGTTCGAATGGCACTAGGAGGGTGTTCATGTTTCAAACATGTTCTCAAATGCCAATGATATGGCAGCAGCGGTATGAGAACCAGCACATTCTTGAACATGCAATACGGCTTTTCTCAGTACAAAATCCTCGTCGACCCACTGTGCTGTCAGACTCAGCATGCTCATGGGGCTGACGTCGCTGGTCCAAATGTCAGTCTTGAAGCTAATAGCAGTGACACCCATAGCAAGTAGCTCATAGATGTACGTTTCAACAATACTGTGTAACTCAAGTAGGGCAACATCTGAAAAATAGTGTGTACCGGGGCTTGACCAGTTGGCAAAAACCAACATCATCCACAACAGAGGAAAGTTGATTGTCAAGAGTAATGAATTCCATTATCTTGGCGTTAATGGATTTCGCCTTTGAGTTGTCTCGCTGAAATTTTCTTACTCTTTCAAATGACTGCTCGACTTGAACAGTTGTTGGAAGTGTTCCCTTAGTACGTTTCTGCTTTTGTGCTGTGTAGTGCTGTAATTTTCATGGCGTCATTACGTCATCTGCGTACGTTAGGTACGCACGTCAGTTTTGACATCGCCGTTAAACTAGACATCGGGCCAATGCCGATCTTGGCCTTTTTAGCTAATATCAGCCGATTCCAATATGCTCACCGATATATCGTGCATTCCTATTGAATAGCATGAAACGTCACAGGGAAGCTATATGGTATTTAGGGTTAAAAATTTTGGGGAATATTCAGGTGGAAACTTTCCATGGAATTAACAAAAATATATGCAAATGAATACCATTTCAAATGTAGATGTTTTTTTGCATTGGAAATATATACCATATATGGAGACGGAAACATAAACCTTATCATAAGTTGACAGATTTTTATTTCTATTGGAGGGATGTAATAATTTATCTATTTACAAATTGAACTTTAATTAAATGAGTTAACAAATCTCCCAGAATTGTTTCCAACATACATGATAGTCTAGAAACTAAAGCTTTGGTTGTCTTCCTCTCCAGCTTCCATGTCTTCTCCCTGGACCTCCTCAATGTCCACCTCTTGAATAGCAGGTGCTAAGGCCTAATCTTCACTGTCACTTTCCAACCTTGTTGAGGATGGCTCGTTGTCAGGCTCAAAAAGCCTCAAATTTGCCCGGATGGCCACCAATTCTTCAACCCTTGTATTGGTCAGCCTGTTGCGTGCTTTGGTGTGTGTTTTCCCAAACAAGGACCAGTTGCACTCTGGTGGCTGATGTTGGTGGGATTTGGAGGATGATTGAGGCAACAGGGGAAAGAGCGTCAGATCCACAAAGTCCCTTCCACCAGGTGGCTGATGAGATATGTTGGCACGACTGCCATATTGCATCTGCATCCCAAAGCCCTTGTTTGGAAGTGTACTTCGCCAGACTGCCAAGAACCTTGCCCTCATCCAGGCCAAGGTGGCGAGACACGGTAGTGATGACAGCATAGGTCTTGTTGCTCTCTGCACCAGACAGGATACTCTTGCCAGCATACTTGCGGTCCAACATGTACGCTGCGGCGTGAATGGGCTTCAAGCAGAAGTCTTCACGCTTTTTGATGTATTTCAGAACTGCAGTTTCCTCTGCTTGGAGCAACAGTGAAGTGGGCAGGGCAGTTCGGATTTCTTCTCTTACATTTGCAAGCAGAGTCTGAACATCAGATAGGATGGCACTGTCTCCCTCAATCCATGCAATGGCTACTGCTTTTGGTTTCAGGCTGCTTACCACTCTGTCCCAAAATACATCATCCAGGAGGATCTTCTTGATGGGGCTGTCCATATCGGCACACTGTGATATGGCCATTTCTTGGAGAGACTCCTTCCCCTCCAGGAGACTGTCAAACATGATGTCGTCACCACCCTAATGGGTGTTGCTGGGCAGCTTCAATGTGGTGCTCTTATTCTTCTTACTTTGCTTGGTGAGGTTGGATTGCTGCTATAACTTACTGACCCTTAACATACCTAACCATTTCGTTGGCTCCCTTGTAGAGTGTATCCATTGTTTTCAGTGCCATGTCCTTGAGGAGCAGATTCAACACATGAGCAGCACAGCCAACGGGTGTGATGCCAGGGTAGGACTTCTCCACTTTACATCAAGCAGCCTTCATGTTTGCAGCATTGTCTGACACCAGTGCAAATACCTTCTGTGGTCAAAGGTCAAAGGTGAGCTGTCCTGAAGCTACTCCTGCGTTGTCTTGGCAGTCTGCTTAGGGTCGTTGTCCTGTTGGAAGGTGAACCTTGGTCCCAGTCTGAGGTCCTGAGTGCTCTGGAGCAGGTTTTCATCAAGGATCTCTGTACTTATCTCCATTCAGCTTTCCCTCGATCCTGACTAATCGCCCAGTCTCTGATGCTGCCACCACCATGCTTCACCGTAGGGATGGTGCCAGGTTTCCTCCAGATGTGACGCTTGGCATTCAGGCCAAAGAGTTTGATTTTGGTTTCTCATGGTCAGAGACCTTTAGGTGCCTTTTGGCAAACTCCAAGCGGGCTGTCATGTGCCTTTAACTGAGGGGTTTTCGTCTGGCCACTCTACAATAAATGCCTGAATGGTGGAGTGCTGCAGAAATGTATGTCTCCACAGAGGAACTCTAGAGCGCTGTCAGTGACCATCGGGTTCTTGGTCACCTCTCTGAGCAAGGCCCTTCTCCCCTGATTACTGCGTTTGGCCGGCTCGAGGAAGAGTCTTGGTGGTTCCAAACTTCTTCTATTTAAGAATGATGGAGGCCACTGTGTTCTTGGGGACCTTCAATGCTGCAGACATTTTTTGGTACCCTTCCCCAGATCTGTGCCTTGACACAATCCTGTCTTGGAGCTCTACGGACCATTCCTTCAACCTCATGGCTTTGTTTTTGCTCTGACATGCACTGTCAACTGTGGGACATTATATAGACAGGTGTGTGCCTTTCCAAATCATGTAGAATCAATTGAATTTCCCACAGGTGGACTCCAATCAAGTTGTAGAAACGTCTCAAGGATGGTCAATGGAAACAGGATGCACCTGAGCTCAATGTCAAGTCTTATAGCAAAGGGTCTAAATACTTATGTAAATAATTATCTGTTTTTTTTCTCTTTTTTAATACATTTGCAAACATTTCTAAAAAACCTGTTTTTGCTTTGTCATTATGTGTGTAGATTGAGGATTTATTTTTAAATCCATTTTAGAATAAGGCTGTAACGTAATAAAATGTGGAAAAAGTCAAGGGGTCAGGATACTTTCCAAATGCAGGGGGTGGCAGGTAGCCTAGTGGTTAGAGCATTGGGCCAGTACCTGAAAGGTTGCTCGAATGAATCCCTGAGCTGACAAGGTAAAAATCTGTCCTTCTGCCCCTTAACAAGGCAGTTAACCCACTCTTCCTAGGCTGTCATTGTAAACAATAATTTGTTCTTAACCGACTTGCCTAGTTAAATAAAAATCACAGAAAATTAAGAAAGGGGCTAATAATGGCTGCTAATAATGGCTTCTCAATGCCTTGTGTGTGACTGCAAGCATAAAATCATTTAAGGTGGAGTAGCAATTACCATGTTGCTTTGGGGATTGGTAATGTTTGAGTTCACATCCCACTGGTGATTGCAGTAACACACTGATATGGCAATCTAATCTAAACCACATTTATCAGACATCTTAGAAGAAGCTGGTGTAACCGTTGCTGGTTTTATTTAATTAGGCTATAGCCTTCAACCTAAATGTATTCAAAGTGACCCGAGAGTAACAGGCTGTGCATGGGCACTAATCAACACAATGCCGGCGACGGTATAGTGAGGGGTGTGTCTGTCAGTGGTGTAAATCTCTGCAATGTACCTTCAGTGTCGCACTAACCGACTGAAACCTGCACAATATTACATTATCCTGACCTACAGACACGCATCATAACTAAATAGGTCCTTTATGAAAAAAAAGAGTTGTTTCCTAACAGACCGAGTTACTACAACAAGTTCTTCAAATGAACCAATAGCCTACATATTGATTGATGTCTTCATCAATTCTCCAGTGCTGCACATCAAACATTTTAGGGAAATGTGGATTATCCTGGAATGCATGAGGAGACAAGGTTTTCGATTTTCCCTGTGATTCCGTTGGTTTTATTAGCTGTTCACTGCTGTAGGCTACTATCAGGCTACAATCAAAACAGTCAACCCGCCCACTTTTTTAAAGCTGTATAACTTAAGCAAAACCAGCAACCGCTCGCCAAATAGAATTAGATTGCACAAAAGCAAAATTTGATTTAAACGCCCAATGAATGTGGATTACCTCTCAAATGCTCCTTATCGCTAGCGTCCGGTCGGGAAGGATGCTGCATTGCTGCTGCTCATTTTGCATCAGTTCCAAGAAACAAGAGCAGGAACTCCCACCTGCTCAGGGGTTGGCTAACAGGCCGCCTGTAAATTAGACACCAGTCCAAGATAAGGGCACAAACGTAGTTTAGCATAGACAATTGACCATATGTTATTGTTTTGACTGCATTTCTATATTGAGTATTATTATTTTTTATGTAGCATTTATTTAACTAGGCTAGTCAGTTAAGAACAAATTCTTATTTACAGTTTGAACAGTGGGTTAACTGCCTTGTTCAGGGGCAGAACGACAGATTCTTACCTTGTCAGCGCGGGGATTCGATCTAGCAAACTTTCGGTTTAACCACTAGGCTACATGCCGCACTTTTATAGGCTATGATCAGATCTGGATCGGCTATGACAGTTCACTTTTTTCACACTTAATATGAAATTGTGCAATGACGGGTCTATTAGCCTACACATGTTTTAATTTAACATATGACATTGAGCTACGTTTAAATCGGTTTTAATTCATATGGAGCAATATCATATTCATGTAGCCCATCATTGTAAGCTAAAGCTACTGTCTGTATGTATGTTTGGAAAGTTTAAGTTTTACAAATAGATGCATCTGTTAATGCTTAGACCACTGCCACACTCAGGGAGTTTGAAGAAGCATCATCGCCACCTGTTGGAGAATAATTTTGACAAACATACGCTTTGCGATTTGTGCAGACAAAAAACTGTGTAGCCTAGAGAAGATGGCCATGGCTAGAAATACTTGAGACCAGGCTGAACGTCTATGCAGCATCTGCATGCCAACCATTTGATCCCAATCAGTTTCATGGAATATGCATTTAGATCTTCTTAGTTATGTACAGTGTTGTTTCGAATTATACAGTGAGCAGACAGTGTTAACTGTATCATAGACTACCTGTGTTTTGTTTAATTGACAGCACATATTTGCCTAGTGGCACGTGTTGTTGAGTTGTGGCATCATGAGAGAAATGTGACCATTCACATAATCATCCTAAAATCTCATAAGAAATTAGTTTTTTTTTGCTGCTGCATTCTTCCCAACCGAAACAGTTCGGGAGAGTTTTGTGACGTTTTTAGACATCGGTAAGGGTTTTTTCGGCTGTTCGGACACACATTTTTTTCCTCCAGGCCAGCGGAAGATCGGGAGTCTACGCCCCTTCGTAAGCGATTGGTCAACTGTAGTAATTCTTCAATAAAGTGTTTCTTATCATTCAACGAGAGACGACTCGTTTTCATTTAGAAATGATGCACCAAACATCGTAGTTTGATTTAAAATTGCCGACTAATATCTCCTAGCCAAAAACATGAAAATGAATAACAGATGTCTTGAGTTATTTTAGATTAATGCTGACTAATCGAGGAAGCATATACTGGCTACGGCTTCTCAAAATGGACAAACAGAACTGAAGCATGCTGACGCCGTTAGGCGGTGCTACTATATTTTCGGTTGTTATGTAGAATACTATTATTATGATTGTACCAGTAAAATGAAATTGCGTTCGTTCTAGCTTGTGGTGTGGATAATTTTGATGTTTATGACAAACACGTACTGTAGTAATGACTATATATATATATATATAGACAGTGGTAGAGCCAGGGTGAACTTTCCCTTTCTATCTATCCATGGTCAAATTACAAATGACCTAACCTGTACCCGCGCACATTGACTCGACACATTGACCCTGTATATAGCCTCGCTGTTGTTATGTACTTTTCTTGTTACTTTTTGATTTGATAAAATTTTTAAAAACATTAGTTTATTTAGTAAATATTTTCTTAACTCTATTTATTGAACTGCATTGTTAGTTAAGGGCTTGTAAGTAAGCATTTCACGGTAAGGTCTACTACACCTGTTGTATTCGGGGCATGTGACAAATACAATTTTATTTAATTTGACAAAAGCTGTAGTATAGATCATGTTAGCTTTCCCCTAATAAACCTAACATTAACACATAACCCCTAGTTAACATTACCCACAACAAATTGAAATTCGTAAGAAATAAGTTTTGCAAATTCTGAACATATTCTACGAATTGCAATTCATAACATGGCATACGAAATGGATGATGGAAATCCACAAATTAATATATACCATACAAAATGTAACATATACCAATTGGACGGTTCCAGATTTACTTTACTATGTTACGTCTACCCCTGAGTCCAGGTTGGGACGGTTCACCAGTAAAATTTGAAGAATTAGCATTCATGGTTGAAATGTAAAATGGTTAGGGTTACTAACTACAATCCGCAGCCTCTGACTATTTTTTAAATTTTCCATTCCACTAGCGCCTATGTTTGATGACGTGCGCCCATAGAAACACATTCATTTGGAAAGTGAAACTTCACTCGAACACGCATTAGATCGATGAAAGGTAGGCTTTAAAATACGTTTTAATATTAAAACCGTCAATGTTTGTTGCTGCAGAACTGCACTCTATGGGTGTGGTTTATATGGACAGATAATTTACCTTCAGTGTTTGACAAGAAGAGATACAAATAACTCCGATTGTAAAACGACTTCTCTTTTGAGTTATATATATGGCTAATATAGACTGTCGAAGTCATTTTGTAGATGTCCATTTCTAAAATAACAGCGAATATCACTTGGTCTTAAAGCTGTAATAACTTTTTGGACGATGACCAAATCCACATATAAATGGGAGTTATACATCTGCAGTTGCTATTTTAGCATGTAAATCTTGGTGGGGCAAAAAAGTGGGATGCATGCCAGCAAAGCCACTACACAACACATTAATTGCAGTATAACGGTGCCCACGAACTGTTAGGGCCTACATAAAGCTGTCCCAACATCTTAGCACTGCAACACCTGGCTATATGCGGAGCCTTGTCTGGCAGCGAAACAGTTCATTCAGCCTCATTTACTCCTTTTTTTAAAAGCATAGCTGACATGGTTGACTTGCCTAAACAAATGTGGTTTCTAATGACAATTGAGATGTACAAACTATGGCATAAGGGGACGACAAGCGGATAAGAGCCATCCGTAATTTCGATTAAGACATTAATGAGCGAGCTAGGACGGACGTAACGTTACTCAATAACTATTTGTTTAGCCCTTTTGAAATATACAGCGACAGAATTCAGAACATGGGCCGTTCTTACAGTGTTCTCCCTGTACACCAAGTCAGAACCGGAAGTGGACATCTCCCACGGCAGGTCGGGGGTTGTGCAGGCGGCCATCCTTTTTCCTCTCCTTTCTACCTCATGCGCATGCCTGGAAGAGAGGGCAATCTCTACTGCAGAGAATGGGCACGGGCAGTTTAGGAACAGCCCCTGCGCGCATCTGGCACTCCCCCATTGTAGCGGTTATCCACACTGGCACGGCTGGGTACCTCTTCGTGTACACAGGACACTGTCACCTCCTCATCTCCCGGTTTGTCTTTCCCCTCTCTTGTGAGCCACTGCGGTTGGGCCAGGGTCACCATGCTGCCAGAGTCCAGCAGAGCGCTGGCATCGACGCCATTGATTCATACAGGAACCACCAGAGGGGCTGTCTGTGTGTGCCCAACAGGAGGTGACTTAACTCGCCATTCGGGTTACCCCGGAGCTGGGGGGACGCAGAGGGCCCGGGAAGCTCCACGCAAGGTGTCCCGGCACGGCACACTCATAGCAGCGCCTCTGATCTAGGTCCAGCAGCGGGCGTCGGTTCAGGTCGCCCTCCCGCTTCACAGCCTCGACTGGTTCCGTCCGGGCCCCCTTCAGCCCCTCGCCTCTCTCTGTGCCTTTCTTCCCCCTCCCCGTGTCCACTCTCTCATCCCGGGCCCCTTTCAGCAGGTCCTGGGTGTTCTGGTGGGTTTCCACCACTGTCAGCAATTCCTCCAGGCTCTGGGGGTTCTGCATGCTCTCCGACTTTATCTCATATGGGAGGGCCTGATGGTATTGATCCAGGACGACCTTATCGATTATTGGGAGGGATGGTACGTCGGTCCGTAGCCAACCCTTGGTCAGGGGCACCAGTTCGCTCATCTGCGCACGGGGGCTACGGTGGAGTCAAAGGCCCAGTCATGGACCAGTTGTGCATGGTGTGCGAGGCTGAATCCATAACGGATTTCATATTTGAATCCCTCATAATTTGCTGCCTGGTCGGCGTTCAAGTCGAAGTAGGCCTTCTGGGCCTTCCCGGAGAGAAAGGGTGCCAAAAGGCTGGCCCACTTGGGCTTGGGCCATCCTTCCCTCTGCGCCGTCCTCTCTAAGGTGCACAAATACATCTCCACATCATCTTCCTCCATTAACTTAACCAGGAACTAATTCGGGCTAGACTCCTCAGCCATCCCATCCTTCATCTGGGCTACATCTGCTACCAGTCTGAGGTTTTGTTGGTGCTGTTCCTCCAGTGCTCGCTCCTGGAGAGCCTGTTGCTTCTGCTCGCTGAGGATAAACTGAGCCACCAGTTCCTCCATGGTAATGTCTGTACTCTCGACCGCACGGCACCCAAAGCTACTGAGATGCCCGCATTCTCCACCATATGCGGTAATCCGTGGGGTGTTGGGTTGAGCGTGCAAAGATTAACACAGAGACAGGGAGGTTCTAGTCAGAAAACATGACTTGACTAGACAACAAAATAAACATAACAAAATAACGTAGGTTTGGCTCGGTCGTTCTTCTCAGGGTCTGCTCCGTGTCTGTCTCTCTGTTTTTCCTTGCGGTGTGCCACGGTGCTCCCTTTATGTGGCCTGCACACTCCCCTAATTACATCTACTTGGAGCCATCAGTATCGGGGTACCCAGCCCATGTACTCCAAGCAGAGGGAGCCAGCGTTGCGGCATGTACCTCCCCTCTATCACCAAGAGGGTGACCTCCCGGGATACCACAATGTATATGTGTGTGTATATGTGTAGCTAAACAGGTGGGGCTCTGCCACAACAATACAACGAGAATGGCCGTCCTTAACTAGGCTATACAGAACGAGTGCCTTGCTGTGACAGTGATTGGTGAAAAGGTCATTTATGCATAGCAGCTCTGTTGCAGTGATTTTCTGTGCTGTTTTCACATTCCTTTGTGTAAGCCTTAAGGTTGTGTAAGCTACAGTTATTTGCCATACCAAACATACTGTAATGCACCCAGTCAGAACACTCTCAGTACAAGTTTTCTTGATTTATTTTCCAGGCTGCCCTGAATCTCATCTTACTTGTTCCCTTTCTTTTCTATAGTAAAACAGAGAGGAGGGGAGCACTGCCTGTAAAATGAGTCTCTCTGGGGAGAAAGAGAAGAGTGACGCTGCTTCTAAAAGGAGTCTTTCTGGGGACAGAGAGGAGGGGGCCACTGCCTCCACCAATGTAACAGAAAGGTGAGTAAAAAAGAGATGGTGCTATCTTGTGTATCCATCTCAAAGCTCAGCAGTGATAATATGCAGGGATGGAAATTAAATTAGCCTGTATTTTTCAGAGTGTGCTAAACTAGCTTGTCTGAAGATCTGTCTTTGTTGTGTTAAAGCCCAATCCAGAAGGAGAGACCAGTCTCCCCTGTACCCAGCTGTCTGTCCATGAAGAGTGACAAGTCAATGGGGCATCCAATAGAGTTCAAGAGGAGAGCTGTTTCTACTGATCACAAGTTTGTGTTTGATGATTTCCTCGACCCTCTCCTTATTACCATGTTGTGAAACTAGCAGAATATGTACTTATTCTGAACATAGTTTTAACAGCTCCGATTACTGTGTTCCTTTCAACAGGAACCAGATGGAGAGACCAGACTCCTCTACACCCAGCTGTGTGTCCATGCAGAGTGTCAAGTCTATCGGTCATCCAATAGAGTTCAGAGACATCACCATAAGACAACGGTAAGTGATCTCAGAGACCTGTTGTGGTGTTCGGTGGTCCAGGAAGCGTAAACTGAAAAATGTCAACATCATTATATAGATAATTTTATTAACATGAACAATATGTGATTCAAAACATGTAAAAGTTGCACATCTTGGGTAATTTCCCGTGTTTCACCTTGGTTACTTTTGTTTCACACTGGTGCACAGAACTTTGTCCTTGCATCTGCTCAAGAACCAACATGTTACCTTTACTGATCCGGAGGAACCTCGCAACGAATAAACATGATTTATCATGATATTCTCAGTTACTATAATATGTTTTTGCAGCTGTATTTAGCCTTTAAGGGCCGTATTGCTTTTGCCTACTTTTGTACAATGACAGCACAACGTTTGCTAGACCAGCTCTCAAAACAATCAAGCTCCTGGCAAGCTAAATAAAGCACTGTTCTGGCATCTGAGAAAAAAATATATTTAGCATGTTTCAACAGCTTCTTATCTTGTATTATTTCAGGATTCCTTCGGTCACATTTTTTATTTCACCTTTATTTAACCAGATAAGCTAGTTGAGAACAAGTTCTCATTTACAACTGCGACCTGGCCAAGATAAAGCAAAGCAGTGCGACAAAAACAATAACACAGAGTTACACATGGAATAAACAAGCGTACAGTCGATAACACAATAGAAAAAAAAAAATTAATTACAAGTAATTACAATTTAGCAAATTAACACTGGAGTGATAGATGGGCAGATGATGATGTGCAAGTAGAAATACTGTTGTGCAAAAGAGCAGAAATAAATAAGAGATAAATAAAAACAATATGGGGATGAGGTAGGTAGATTGGGTGGGCTATTTACAGATGGACTATGTACAGCTGCAGCGATCGGTTAGCTCCTCAGATAGCTGATGTTTAAAGTTAGTGAGGGAAATATAAGTCTCCAGCTTCAGCGATTTTTGCAATTTGTTCCAGTCATTGCTTTCAGAGAACTGGAAGGAAAGGTGGCCAAATGAGGTGTTGGCTTTGGGGATGACCCGTGCAATATAACTGCTGGAGCGCGTGCTACGGGTGGGTGTTGTTATCGTGACCAGTGAGCTGAGATAAGTCGGATCTTTACCAATCATAGACTTATAGATAACCTGGAGCCAGTGATTCTGGCGACGAATATGTAGCGAGGGCCAGCCGGCAAGAGCATACAGGTCGAAGTGGTTGGCGGCATATGGGGCTTTGGTGACAAAACGGATGGCACTGTGATAGACTGCATCCAGTTTGCTAGGTAGAGTGTTGGAAGCTATTTTGTAAATTACATCTCCGAAGTCAAGGATTGGTAGGATAGTCCGTTTTATGAGGGTATGTTTGGCCGTGTGAGTGAAGGAGGCTTTGTTGCGAAATAGGAAGCCGATTTTAGATTTAATTTTGGATTGTAGATGTTTGATACGAGTCTGGAAGGAGAATTTACAGTCTAGCTAGACACCTAGGTATTTGTAGTTGTCTACATATTTTAAGTCAGAACCGTCCAGAGTAGTGATGCTAGTCGGTAGGGCGGGTGCGGGCAGCAAAAGGTTTAACTAGCGCTTAAGAGCAGTTGGAGGCCACGGAAGGAGTGTTGCATGGCATTGAAGCTTGTTTCGAAGTTAGTTAACACAGTGTCCAAAGAAGGGCCAGATGTATACAGAATGGTGTCGTCTGCGTAGAGGTGGATCAGGGAATCACCCGCAGCAAGAGCGACATCATTGATATATACAGAGAAGAGAGTCGGCCGAAGAATTGAATCCTGTGGCACCCCCATAGAGACTGCCAGAGGCACGGACAACAGGCCCTCCGATTTGACACACTGAACTCTATCAGAGAAGTAGTTGGTGAACCAGGCGAGGCAGTCATTTGAGAATCTAATGCTGTTGAGTCTGCCGATAAGAATACGGTGATTGACAGTCGAAAGCCTTGGCCAGGTTGATGAAGATGGCTGCACAGTACTGTCTTTTATCACTGGCAGTTATGATATCGTTTAGTACCTTGAGCATGGCTGAGGTGCACCCGTGACCAGCTCGGAAACCAGATTGCACAGCGGAGAGTGTACGGTGGGATTCGAGATGGTCAGTGATCTGTTTATTAACTTGGCTTTCGAAGACTTTAGAAAGGCAGGGCAGGATGGATATAGGTCTAGGACAAATTGGGTCTAGAGTGTCACTCCCTTTGAATAGGGGGATGTCCGAGGCAGCTTTCCAATCTTTGGGGATCTCGGACGATACGAAAGAGAGGTTGAACAGACTGTTAATAGGGGTTGCAACAATGGCGGTGGATAATTTGAGAAAGAGATGGTCCAGATTGTCTAGCCCAGCTGATTTGTACGGGTACAGGTTTTGTAGCTCTTTCAGAACATCTGTTATCTGGATTTTGGTGAAGGAGAAGCTGGGGAGGCTTGGGCAAGTAGCTGAGGGGGGGGTGCGGAGCTGTTGGCCAGGGTTGGGGTAGCCAGGAGGAAAGCATGGCCAGCCATAGAGATATGATTCGGGCTTTTGGAGTTAGAGCAACAGGAAGCACATTTCTGTTTGAAAAAAAACTAGCCTTTGCTTTCCTGCCTGACTGCGTGTATTGGTTCCTGACTTCCCTGAAAAGTTGCATATCGCGGGGACTATTCGATGCTAGTGCAGTCCGCCACAGGATGTTTTTGTGCTGGTCAAGGGAAGTCAGGTCTGGAGTGAACTAAGGGCTATATCTGTTCTTAGTTCTACAGTTTTTGAAAGGGGCATGCTTATTTAAGATGGTGAGGAAATTACTTTTAAAGAACGACCAGGCATCCTCGACTGACGGGATGAGGTCAATATCCTTCCAGGATACCCGGGCCAGATCGATTAGAAAAGCCTGCTTGCAGAAGTGTTTTAGGGACTGTTTGACAGTGATGAGGGGTGGTCGTTTGACCGCGGACCAATATCGGATGCAGGCAATGAGGCAGTGATCGCTGAGATCCTGATTGAAAACAGCAGAGGTGTATTTGGAGGGCAGGTTGGTCAGGATAATATCTATGAGGGTGCCCATGTTTACGGATTTAGGGTTGTACCTGGTGGGTTCCTTGATAATTTGTCTGAGATTGAGGGCATCTAGCTTAGATTGTAGGACTGCCGGGGTGTTAAGCATATCCCAGTTTAGGTCACCTACCAAAACGAACTCTGAAGATAGATGGGGGGCAATCAATTCACATATGGTGTCCAGGGCACAGCTGGGAGCTGAGGGGGGTCTATAACAGGCGGCAACAGTGAGAGACTTACTTCTGGAGAGACTTTTTTAAATTAGAAGCTCGAACTCTTTGGGCAAAGACCTGGAAAGTATGACAGAACTCTGCAGGGTATCTCTGGAGTAGATTGCAACTCCTCCCCCTTTGGCAGTTCTATCTTGGCAGAAAATGTTGTAGTTGGGTATGGAAATCTCAGAATTTTTGGTGGCCTTCCTAAGCCAGGATTCAGACACGGCAAGGACATCAGGGTTGGTGGAGTGTGCTAAAGCAGTGAGTAAAACAAACTTAGGGAGGAGGCTTCTGATGTTAACATGCATGAAACCAAGGCTTTTTCGGTTACAGAAGTCAACAAATGAGAGTGCCTGGGGACACGTAGGGCCTGGGTTAACCTCCACATCACCTGAGGAACAGAGGAGGAGTAGGATGAGGGTACGGCTAATGTCTATCAAAACTGGTCGTCTAGTGAGTTGGGGACAGAGAATAAAAGGAGCAGATTTCTGGGCATGGTAGAATAGATTCAGGGCACAATGTACAGACAGGGGTATGGTGGGCTGCGGGTACAGTGGAGGTAAGCCCAGGCACCGAGTGATAAGAGAGGTTGCATTCCTGGACGTGCTAGTTATGCTGGGTAAGGTCACCGCATGTGTGGGAGGTGGGACAAAGGAGGTATCTGAGGCATGTTGAGTGGGACTAGGGGCTCCGCAGTAAACTAAACTAAAGTGTACAAGGCATATTGACATTTGAGAGAGACATAAAGTGAGGCATAAAGCAATCACAGGTGTTGATTGGGAGAGCTAGCTAAGACAACAATGGGTAAGACAACAACAGCTAATCAGCTAAGACAACAACAATAGGTAAAATGGCGATGAATGGGCAGAGAGGGTCGGTTAACTACACACAGGGCTTGAGCCAACTGATAAACAAAAAATGAACAAAATGGAGTTCCGTGATTAATGAACATTCCAGCAGGCATCAGCTATGAGGCCAAGTGATCATAGGGTCCAGTGAACAGCAATAGATGGAACAGGGAAGCCGGGTACAGGGTAGTCGTTACTACGCTGGCACGTGGGAGACACAGCGTTTAAAGTTAGCAGGCCGGGGTAAGTAGAGGCGTCTGCTCCGACATCCGGCAAAGGCCGGTTGAGGGCACAGCGGATGGAGTTATGTCGGCGGACCAGTCATGGTGGTATGGTGGGGCGCCGTGTCGACAAAGGGTCCAGGCCAGATGGCGAAAGAGGTATTGTAGTTGTAGTAATTTTGTTTGCTAGCCGGGAGATGCAGTTAACTCGCGGCTGACTGGTGCTAGCTTCGGGGCAGGGGCGTTAGCCACTATAGCCACTCGGTAGCAGCTAGCTAGCAGCGATGATCCGATGCAAAGCTTACGGCAAGGATCCGGGGAGTAGTGGATTCTAGCCGTGTTGGGGTAGAGTCCGGGAGGCATCGGCTGTGTAGCCGAGTGATCACAGAGTAGTCCGGGAGGTGGGCCTGGCACAGGGCTAGCTTCGGGGCTGGGTCACTCGGTGGCAGCTAGCTAGCTGTGATGTTCAGGAGTAATGGTCCAGGGTTTACGGCAGGAATCCGGCATTGTAGTGGAGAAAACAGTCCGATACTGGTAGCCTGGCAAGTATTATTCAGGCTTAAAAAAACGGCTGGTGTCTGTGCTGAAGGTAAAGGCCGCTAGCAGTGGCTAACAATGACTAAATAGCTAGTAGCTAATTAGCTGGTTAGCTGATGGCTAGCTGGTTAGCTTCTGATGGCTAGCTTCTGATGGAGGTTCTGGCTATAAGGTCTAAAAATTAGCGGATCCGTGTCACATTAGGTGAGGCGGGTTACCGGAAGGTATATTTAATTTAAAAATGGAAAAGAGATTGAAAATAAATTGAAATATATACAAAAAATACGAAGAAAAAAAAAGTACACGAGAGGACGACAAACCACGTCTGCAACTGCTACGCCATCTTTGATGGACGGATTGTACATGCGCTGCTTTCTGCAAGCATGGACAACGGAACATGTGTAACAATTGTAACCAAGATGTAACATGGCAACCTAATTAACGTTGCTATGGGAAATAACCCAAAACGATTTCAAATATGTACATTTTAATTCATGTGCAGCTTTTACAAGTTGAAGGTCAAACTATTCATCTTAATAAAATTATCTACATAATGATGTTGACATGTTTTGCTTCCTGGACTATAAAACACCTTTTCTGTAGCCTTTTCTGGTGGGTGGACTATTTATGTAACACAAAAATGATTTGTACCGGGTGGGTGATTTCCTTCTGGACATCTATGGTCATCAGCCAGGGAACCAACACTGCTCAATACTTTTCTCCTTGTACATCTATTGGTGGCGGAGCAGTGCAGGGGGCGTCTCTGTGTCACCCCCTGTAGCTGGACTTCCTTCAGTTGTTGTAAAGTGAAATCTCATGTTTTGTCCACAGAGACAAAAAGGAGAGATCAGAGTCAGAAGTTCCCAGTGGTCAGTCTTCCCAGAGTCATCAAACAGACCCGTCTTACATATTCAGGGTGGGCTGGCTTATGTCTCACATGTGTTCTTCGGCAGTGTTTAATCTACTTCCCCAGAGTCAGATGAACTCGTGGATACCATTTTTATGTCTCGGCATGCAGTTTGAAGGAAGTTGCTAACGTTAGCGCAATTGCTAACTAGTGTTAGCGCAATGGCTGGAAGTCTGTGGTAACTGCTAGCATGCTAGTAGATACCATAGACTTCGTCATTGCGCTAATACTAGTTAGCATTGGCTCGCAAAACTACCTCTAACTTCCTTTATACTGGATGCAGAGACATAAAAGGGCTTCATTGCCAAAATCCCAAAGTATCTCATTAACATATAATGTATTTTTGGTTGCATATCAAATTTTATTTGTCACATGCGCCGAATACAACCGAATACAACCTTACCATGAAATGCTTACTTACAATTTCCCTTACTTTCCCAACCTCAGTATTTTGTATTATATCTTTGTATTCATATACATACTGTATTGGTTTTCACACCCTTTGATCCGTTTCAGTTGGTTGAAAAAAATGCCATTGCTTTGGTAAAACGGGAGCTGAAGAAGTTCATGAAGATTCTGTGTCCAGATCTCCCAGAATGCTTTGAGAGTCAGACAGAGGATAAGGAATTGGTGGACGCTAAAGATGTGGAGCAGGAGAGCATTGCCAGAGAGGGGGCGCTGAAGATCACACTGCACATTCTGAGGAAAATGAACCAGAAGGAGCTTGCTGACACACTGGAGAACAGTAAGAAGTTCCTGGCTTTATTCCTTCGCCCCAAAATACTTCTGGACCATTTATAATGCTTGCCTGGCTGTTTGTCAGTAGGGGTGAGTGGGGTTGAGCCTTTTTTTATTTATTCAACATCACTCTGTCGAGGGAAATATAGTATTATTTCTAATAAAGAGATATACATATATTTCAGGACTGTGTGTATCCCTGGAAATAATCAGAATTCATTTAAACATTACAGTTCTGAAAACATAGCTTGTCCAAAAAAAGTGATATCTGGGTATGGGGTAAGTTGATCCACGGGACAGGGTAAATTAAGCTTCTACAAATTTCTGTATGGAATGAATGGAATATTACCAGAACCTTTTTAAAACCATGTGTATCTTTATTTCTGAAACATAATTGCATTTTTTTGTCTTTTTAATAATTTTAAGCATCTTTCAAAACAGGCTTAACACCTCACAAACATTTGGTACTTAAAAAAAAAACACTTTTAACATAGGCCAGGTCCTGTTGTTACCTCATATCCCAGTGATAATACATTGCATGGCCATTGGCTCAACTTACACTAAGGCATACATTTTGACTATATTAGCCCCATACTGCTACAACGGTGCACTTTCATGTTAGGTGTAAGACCGCATATTGAAGCTTATAGAGACTCCAACTGATGTATAGAACAATCTTATGAGGGGTGGCTAGGCCTCTTCTGGCTGTACTGGGTGGAGATTATAACAGAACATGGCCAAGATGTTCAAATGTTCATAAATGACCAGCATGGTCAAATAATAATAATCACAGGCAGAACAGTTGAAACTGGAGCAGCAGCACGGCCAGGTGGACTGGGGACAGCAAGGAGTCATCTTGCCAGGTAGTCCTGAGGCATGGTCCTAGGGCTCAGGTCCTCCGAGAGAGAGAAAGAAAGAGAGAGAGAGAGAGAGAGAATTAGAGAGAGCATACTTAAATTCACACAGGACACCGGATAAGACAGGAGAAGTACTCCAGATATAGCAAACTGACCCTAGCCCTCCGACACATAAACTACTGAAGCATAAATACTGGAAGCTGAGACAGGAGGGGTCAGGAGACACTGTGGCCCCATCCGATGATACCCCTGGACAGGGCCAAACAGGAAGGATATAACCCCACCCACTTTGCCAAAGCACAACCCCCACACCTCTAGAGGGATATATTCAACCACCAACTTACCATCCTGAGACAAGGCCGAGTATAGCCCACAAAGATCTCCGCCACGGCACAACCCAAGGGGGGGCGCCAACCAAGACAGGAAGATCACATCAGTGACTCAACCCACTCAAGTGACGCACCCATCCTAGGGACGGCATGAAAGAGCACCAGTAAGCCAGTGACTCAGCCCCTGTAATAAGGTAGAGAATCCCAGTGGAAAGAGGGGAACCGGCAAGGCAGAGACAGCAAGGGCAGTTCGTTGCTCCAGAGCCTTTCCGTTCACCTTCACACTCCTGGGCCAGACTACACTCAATCATATAACCCACTGAAGAGATGAGTCTTCAGTAAAGACTTAAAGGATGAGACCGAGTTTGTGTCTCTCACATGGGTAGGCAGATCATTCCATAAAAATGGAGCTCTATAGGAGAAAGCCCTGCCTCCAGCTGTTTGCCTAGAAATTCTAGGGACAATTAGGAGGCCTGTGTCTTGTGACCGTAGCGTACGTGTAGGTATGTACGGCAGGACCAAATCAGAGAGATAGGTAGGAGCAAGCCCATGTAATGCTTTGTAGGTTAGCAGTAAAACCTTGAAATCAGCCCTTGCCTTGACAGGAAGCCAGTGTAGGGAGGCTAGCACTGGAGTAATATGATAAAAAAATTGGTTCTAGTCAGGATTCTAGCAGCCGTATTTAGCACTAACTTAAGTTTATTTAGTGCTTTATCCGGGTAGACGGAAAGTAGAGCATTGCAGTAGTCTAACCTATAAGTAACAAAAGCATGGATTAATTTTTCTGCATAATTTCTGGACAGAAAGTTTCTGATTTTTGCAACGTTACGTAGATGGAAAAAAGCTGTCCTTGAAACAGTCTTGATGTGTTCGTCAAAAGAGAGATCAGGGTCCAGAGTAACGCCGAGGTCCTTCACAGTTTTATTTGAGATGACTGTACAACCATTAAGATTAATTGTCAGATTAAACAGAAAATCTCTTTGTTTCTTGGGACCTAGTTTGTCCGAGTTTAAAAGTAGAAAGTTTGCAGCCATCCACTTCCTTATGTCTGAAACACAGGCTTCTAGTGAGGGCAATTTTGGGGCTTCACCATGTTTCATTGAAATGTACAGCTGTGGGTCATCCGCATAGCAGTGAAGACCAATTTGGGTTTCCAATCTCTCCAAAAGAATGTGGTGATCGATGGTATCAAAAGCAGCACTAAGGTCTAGGAGCACGAGAACAGATGCAAAGCCTCGGTCTGATGCCATTAAAAGGTCATTAACCACCTTCACAAGTGCAGACTCAGTGCTATGATGGGGTCTAAAACCAGACTGAAGCATTTCGTATACATTGTTTGTCTTCAGGAAGGCAGTGAGTTGCTGCGCAACGGCCTTTTCTAAAAATGTTGATTCGATATAGGCCGATAGTTTTTTATGTTTTCTGGGTCAAGCTTTGGCTTTTTCAAGAGAGGCTTTATTACTGCCACTTTTAGTGAGTTTCGTACACATCCGGTGGATAGAGAGCCGTTTATTATGTTCAACATAGGAGGGCCAAGCACAGGAAGCAGCTCTTTCAGTAGTTTAGTTGGAATAGTGTCCAGTATGCAGCTTGAAGGTTTAGAGGCCATTATTATTTTCAACATTGTGTCAAGAAATATAGTACTAAAACACTCGTGTCTCTCTTGATCCTAGGTCCTGGCAGAGTTGTGCAGACTCAGGACAACTGAGCTTTGAAGGAATACACAGATTTAAAGAGTCCATAATTTGCTTTCTAATAATCATGATCTTTTCCTCAAAGAAGTTCATGAATTTATTACTGCTGAAGTGAAAGCCATCCTCTCTTGGGGAATGCTGCTTTTTAGTTAGCTTTGCGACAGTATCAAAAAGGAATTTCGGATTGTTCTTATTTTCCTCAATTATGTTGGAAAAATAGGATGATCGAGCAGCAGTAAGGGCTCTTCGATAGTGCACTGTACTGTACTATCTTTCCAAGCTAGTCGGAAGACTTCCAGTTTGGTGTGGCGCCATTTCCGTTCCAATTTTCTGGAAGCTTGCTTCAGAGCTTGGGTATTTTCTGTATACCAGGGAGCTAGTTTCTTATGAGAAATGTTTTTAGTTTTTAGGGGTGCAACTGCATCTTAGGTGGTTAACTGATTTTTGTCCTCTGACGTCCTTGGGTAGACAGAGGCAGTCTGGAAGGACATCAAGGAATCTTTGTGTTGTCTGTGAATTTATAGCACGACTTTTGATGTTCCTTGGTTGGGGTCTGAGCAGATTATTTGTTGCAATTGCAAACGTAATAACATGGTGGTCCGATAGTCCAGGATTATGAGGAAAAACATTAAGATCCACAACATTTATTCCATGAGACAAAACTAGGTCCAGAGTATGACTGTGACAGTGAGTAGGTCCAGAGACATGTTGGACAAAACCCACTAAGTCGATGATGGCTCCGAAAGCCTTTTGGAGTGGGTCTGTGGACTTTTCATTTTGAATATTAAAGTCAACAAAAATTAGAATATTATCTGCTATGACTACAAGCAGATAATATTCACAGACTGAAATTATCACAGACTCCATGAAATCTTCCTAAATATTTGGTCAAATTATTCATTTTTGCGTATGGTTTCCTAGAAACAAGGGTGTCTCAACTTCCCCCTTTGGCTCAACTTACCCCCCACCACAGGTCCATTGCTTTGGTATATAGTTTTCTGTGTTTTTATATCAAGGTGGTACATTTCCGAAATGACCGAAAATGCATTAAAAGCTATGTGTATTTATTGTTGCATAAACAACGATTGGGGTCTCGTGATTGAATTGCCAAAAAAGTATGTTTTTTAATGTAAAAAGGTTATTGATTATTTTGGGACTGGTTGAAACCAGGTTCTGTTCACACACTAAAAAATGCTGGGTTGTTTGGTTGACCCAACAGCTGGGTTGCAGGCATTGGGTCATTTATTATTATTTTTTAAACTGCTTGGCTATTGATGCTGGGTTATTGAGATATGGATTGTACAGTTATTTTTGACCACCCGTGAGAGTAGATGTCATTCCAGTTAATCTGTTATCTGTTCTGTTGTATTGTTAAGGTTGAACACTGATACACTTGTTTAAGCCTCATTAAAGCTTAAAAACTATGTTGGGATATGCAAATATTCATGTTATGAATTTTATATTATAATATGCAAAAAATATTAAAAGAAAATAGAAATTTTCAGTGTATAGACATAACATGATGAACAGGAATGACTTTAACTGGTGGCCAAAAATAATGATCTGAAAGCCACCTCCCTAATAGGCCACGCCTCCTATAAAGAACCTAAGGATTACAGCTGATGGTTAAAAATAAACCAACTGATGAAAATTGAAAAAAAGTGTCTGATCCTTAAGAGGTTATTAAATTAACCCAGGTTTGGGTAATCCAAACAACCCAACATGCTTGGTTGTTCACACAACCCAACTGGCTAGGTCAAAATAACTGTGTGTGTTCTGTCCAATATTTACCCAGCACTGGGTTACCGAATAACCCAAAATGGGTTGTTTTTAACCCAGCATTTTTTGGGGGGGGGTTTACCGTCTTTCCACTATGGATGGAAAATATGCAACCATTCGAGGTACAGTAGGTTGCTAGCAAGCTAAATTGCTAACACCTGTAGTCACTACAATGTCATTTATAACGTTATTTGTTTGCCATTCGGCGAGCTACTGTAGCTTGTGATGTATTTGGCTTGTGCTACTGTAACGTTATCCTGTCCTACTGAATGTTTTTTTTTGTTCTTTGCTTTGTGATGAAAGTCCCTTTTCCATTACTTATATAATACTAATAAGCAGTCCTGACCTAGGTCCTGACCTAGGTCCCGTATTAATCTACTTCCTGGATTTCAATACAAAAATAACAAAATAAATTGATATTTGCCTACTGAAATAAGTTAGCAGAAAAATGATGTAGAGAAAGTCATTAAAATGACTATTGCAGTCATGGGATGGGGGGTGGCAAAAGGGCCCAGAAGTGTTTTTGGGCGAACTTCCCCTTTTAATACTCCATTTTCTTTTTACATGTTCTTCTCAATGAAGAGAATAGGTTATCATAAATGTCCACTTGATTCTCAACCCTTTACTAAGGTAACACATGAGTGATGTCTGCATTTTCAGGTCTTCTAGGTGAGCTTGCTGTGTGTAAAAATAAACTCAAATCCAATCTGAAGAGGAAATGTGAATGTGTGTTTGAGGGGATAGCTAAACAAGGAAACCCAACTCTTCTCAACAAGATCTACACAGAGCTCTACATCACAGAGGGTGGAAGTGGAGAGGTCAATAAAGAACACGAGGTGAGACAGATTGAGACAACATCCAAGAGACCAGCAGCACAAGAAAAAGCAATCAAATGCAATGACATCTTTGAATCCTTACCTGGACAAGACAAACATATCAGAACTGTGTTGACGAAGGGAGTCGCTGGCATCGGGAAAACGATCTCTGTGCAGAAGTTCATTCTGGACTGGGCTGAAGGAAGAGCAAATCACAATATCCAATTAATCTTTCCTCTACCTTTTCGGGAGCTAAATTTGATGAAAGATAAGAAATACAGCTTGATGGAACTTCTTCATCACTTTTTCAATGAAACCGCAGAATCTGAAATCTCTAACTTTGACAAATGCAAGGTTCTGTTTGCCTTTGATGGTCTGGATGAGTGTCGACTTCCTCTAGACTTCAACAACGAGGGCTGTTGTGATGTCACAGAATCAACCTCAGTGGACGTGCTGCTGACAAACCTAATCAAAGGCAATCTGCTTCCCTCTGCTCTCCTCTGGATAACCTCCAGACCTGCAGCTGCCAATCAGATCCCACCTGAGTATGTTGACCAGGTGACAGAGGTACGAGGGTTCAGTGACCCACAGAAGGAGGAGTACTTCAAGAAGAGATTTAGTGATGTGAACCTGGCCAGCAGAATCATCACACACATGAAGACATCAAGGAGCCTCTACATCATGTGCCACATACCAGTCTTCAGTTGGATCTCTGCCACAGTTCTAGAGAAACTGTTGGAAGCACAGAGTGGAGAGATGCCCAAGACTCTGACTGAAATGTACAACCACTTCCTGATCTGCAACATACTGCGCAAAACACAGAAATATCCAGAGGGACCAGAGAAAGCTGAGACAGATTCACAGATGAAAGCAGATGCAGAGATGATTCTAAAACTGGGGAAACTAGCCTTTCAACAGCTGGAGAAAGGCAATCTGATCTTCTATGAGGAAGACCTGAGAGAGTGTAGCATCGATGTCACAGAAGCTTCAGTGTACTCGGGAGTGTGCACACAGATCTTCAGAGAGGAGAGTGGGCTGTACCAGGAGAAGGTGTACTGCTTTGTGCATCTGAGCATCCAGGAGTTTCTTGCTGCTGTGTATGTGTTTGTCACATTCAACAATGACAATGTAAATCTAATGGCAGAACCTGAAACCACTACCAGAATACTTCAGATGTCTGAAGACACGTCTGCAACCATCCTCCACAAGAGTGCTGTTGACAAGGCCTTACAGAGTGGGAATGGACACCTGGACCTGTTCCTCCGCTTCCTTCTCGGCCTCTCAATGGAGTCCAATCACACTCACTTACTAGACCTATTGATACAGACAAGAAACCGCTCACAGACCAATGAGGAAACAGTCAAATACATCAAGGAGAAGATCAGGCAAAATCCCTCTCCAGAGAGGTGCATCAATCTGTTCCACTGTCTGAACGAACTGAATGACCATTCTCTAGTGGAAGAGATCCAAAGCTACCTGAGCTCAGGAAGTCTCTCAGAAGCCGAACTCTCACCTGCACAGTGGTCAGCTCTGGTTTTTGTGTTACTGACTTCAGAAGAGGAGCTGGAGGTGTTTGACCTGAAGAAATACTCCAAATCAGAGGAAGGTCTTCTTAGGCTGCTGCCAGTGGTCAAAGCCTCCAGTACAGCTCTGTAAGTATACATCTATGAAACAATATTTTGTTTTAAAATAGAGACAGATTTCCTAAGGTATCTGAGAAAGTAGTTTTGAAAGTAGTTTTGTTTGGCAGATATTTTAATGTAAACTAGAAACAATAGAGGTCCACATTTGAGTACCACATTTGATCTCAAGAGGAGTAGATAGGGTAGTACTCCTTTAAAGTGACATTGTATTATTTCCATTAAGATAGCTGAAAAACCACAGCAAGGGGATATTAACATATGACTGGAACTTTAAAAGCGTGATATTGTGTTGTTTTCGTATTCCCATTGTGTAGGCTGAATGGATGCAACCTTACAGAGCGATGCTGTGAACCATTAGCCTCACTTCTCAGCTCAACCTCTTCACAGCTGAGAGTGCTTGACTTGACTGACAACAACCTGAAAGATTCTGGAGTGAAGCTGCTCTCTGCTGGACTGGAGAGTCCACACTGTAAACTAGAGAAACTGAGGTCAGTACTTCTCCCATTTGTACATAAATTAACATAACCTTGATGTGTAGCAGCCTTTCACATGGCATGGATAATACTTGGGATGTGACAGAACCAATAGGTCTATTTCAAAGAGTGACCACTCTTTTTGCAGGTTGTCATTCTGTGTGGTCACAGAGGAAGGCTGTGCGTCATTGGCTTCAGCTCTGAGAACAAACCCCTCCCATCTGAAAGAGCTGGACCTGAGCTACAATCACCCAGGCGATTTCGGAGTGAAACTGCTCACTGCTATACGAGGGGATCCAAACTGCAGACTGAAGAAACTCAGGTAGAAATGTAATTGATGTTAATCATAAAACTTAAGTTGATGAATGTACTTTTTTGACACAACTACTGCGAACAATTGTATGATATTGAAAGATATCTTTTGTATTTTTGAATAGACAAAACATACCCTATGATTCTAATGGTGTCTCACACCCTAAAATATGGTGGTGTTCTGTTTTGTCACAGCGTGGACCATAATGAAGAGTGTTATTTGAAATCAGCACTCAAGAAATGTAAGTCTTGGTTGCAGTGAAGAATGACTATATTTGAAGTCGTGAAATTTGGGCAAAACTCTCAACCTTACCTCATCTAGTTTTTATTCTACCTATTCAGATTTGAGGTGCAAATCTGTTGTCATACTTTAAATGTGTATTTGTGTCTCTATCAGATGCCTGTGAGTTGACCCTGGACCCTAACACAGCACACAATGACATGACTCTATCTGAGAAGAACAGGAAAGTGACACGGCTTGAAGATGAGCAGTCGTATCCTTATCACCCAGAGAGGTTTCTGTTCTGGAAACAAGTGCTGTGCAAAGAGCGTCTGACTGGGCGCTGTTACTGGGAGGTGGAGTGGAGAGGCCTAGAGGCTCACATAGGAGTGGCTTACCATGGACTTGACAGGCAAGGACGGGGTGATGAGTGTGGGCTTGGATACAATGACAATTCCTGGGCTCTCAGTTGTTATAAAAACTACTTCACTACCAGGCATGATAAAACTCCCACTACCATTCCTATCCCTCCTTCCAGCACCAACAGAGTAGGAGTGTATCTGGACTGGTCAGCCGGCACTCTGTCCTTCTATAGTGTCTCCTCTGACACACTGACTCACCTGCACACATTCCACACCACATTCATTGAGCCACTCTACCTAGGAATTCGGCTTTGGTGTCATGATTCCGCAGTGTCCCTGTGCCAGATAGAATAGCCTGTTCCTACAGTCCTCTCCCTGCCCATCTTTAGAATCCCTGCCCAGTAAGTCCCCAGCACACCTCCCCCTTGAAAATAAAAAATAAACATCTAGCTTGCCTAACACTCACACTTGTCTTTTCTTACCAGCACTGACTTTGCTGATAGCTGTTTTTACAAGTTTTACTTACCATGACTGTGATATGTGGTTGTCTTAGCTACCTTAAGTACAAACTGTAAGTTGCTCTGGATAAGAGCGTCTGCTAAATGACTTAAATGGAAATGTACAATTCGCTGAGCACCTCTATGCAGGGTTTAGGTCTGGCATCATGGTTCTGTGTCTGTGCCATGTAGAATAACTTCCTGTTCTTACAAGTCAGAGTAACAGCCACATCTTGAGGGAGATCCACTTAAAAGATATACATGTATCTATTTCTTATTCTTTCTCATGTTCAGCATCAATACTCTGTAAATGTTTATATTTTAATGTAGGTAGTCTACATACTGTGTGTGTTATTCATTGAAGCACATCATATGTACTAAGTAATGTGATGTATGTCGGGAATAGCAACTTACAGTATTTAATTTATCTAACTATGCATACATATGAACTTATCTTACATTGTACTTAAATATAATTTGTTTTACAGGCAATAAAGTGTGTATTGTTTCATTCTATGTCCTGTCTTTGTCATGTAAAGTCCTGTTCTCATGTAAAGTATATTCTGCTGTAAATAAAACTAGCATTTCAGGATTCTGACTTCGCTGCATTTGTTCTGATGCCTCAGTCATGATTGTAACCACAGAAATATTATGAATCGAAATATAGCTGCGAGCAGCAATGAACGGGGTTCACAGGATGACAGAAAGGACACCAGATCAGTTGGGTAACAAAGCAGCACTATCATGTAGGAAGCATTTTCCTTTATGGGCAATCAGTGAAACATTACCATGTTTTTCTCAAATCGTTGAGATTTACTTTACTGAAATCAAAGGCGTATTTATAATGTTGGAGCACAATCGTAATGTATATTTGTCCATCTTATAAAGACAACATAAAAAAGAATGGTTTACTTTGATGAAATCAAAGGCATATTTATGATAGTGTTGGAGCACAATCCTTTGTTCAACAAACATTCACACACTAACTATAGCAATTGGTTTATAATTTAAGACCTAATCACAGCTATAAGAATAAAATGTTAGTCTTTGTTCAACATTTACACAAAATAGATAAACGGCAATGTATGCACAGTAATGTAATAGAATGAAAAGTAACTGAAATAAGCAAATCAAATGAGTCCAATCCACTTCACTCAATGGAAATAGAATTTCAGCTATTTATTTCTGCACTTGTGTGTCTGGAATTGTTAGATTACTTGTTAGTGCAGTAATATCTGTCGGAAATAGAAGCACAACATTTTCGCTACACTCGCATTAACATCTGTGAAACATGTGTTTCTGACCCAAAGAATTTGATTTGATGTGTCTTTAGAGTCACTCCCCCTTCTCCACCATCCATTTCTACTTTCTAGTCTATCAAAAGGCATACTGTTGAAGCTCCCTCCAATTCCTGTGCCCGATACAGGCAAAACACTTTGGCTAGCAAGTATATATTTTCCTGCCACTCCAGGAAAGCCGGTATGTGTGTGAGGGTTGTTAGGGGTTTGTTTCAGCGTCTGGTGGCAGAACCAGGACAGACGGCCGGAAGGATGCTGTTCTGGGGATTTTCTATTTCCTCTGTTTGCTCCTTCCACACTGCCCCCCTCTGCTTCGTGGCCTCCAGCTTCCACTGTTGTTGTTCCGGCGCCGACAGAGATGGCCGCCTCGCTTCGCGTTCCTAGGAAACTATGCATTTTTTTGTTTTTTTTACGTGTTATTTCTTACATTAGTACCCCAGGTCATCTTAGGTTTCATTACATACAGTCGAGAAGAACTACTGAATATAAGATCAGCGTCAACTCACCATCAGTACGACCAAGAATATGTTTTTCGCGACGCGGATCCTGTGTTCTGCCTTACAAACAGGACAACGGAGTGGATTCCATGCAGCGACCCAAAAAAACGACTCCGAAAAAGAGGGAAACGAGGCGGTCTTCTGGTCAGACTCCGGAGACGGGCACACCGTGCACCACTCCCTAGCATTCTTCTCGCCAATGTCCAGTCTCTTGACAACAAGGTTGATGAAATCCGAGCAAGGGTAGCATTCCAGAGGGACATCAGAGACTGTAACGTTCTTTGCTTCACGGAAACATGGCTCACTGGAGAGACGCTATCCGAGGCGGTGCAGCCAACGGGTTTCTCCACACATCGCGCCGACAGAAACAAACATCTTTCTGGTAAGAAGAGGGGCGGGGGCGTATGCCTTATGGCTAACGTGACATGGTGTGATGAAAGAAACATACAGGAACTCAAATCCTTCTGTTCACCTGAATTAGAATTCCTCAGGTAGACCGCATTATCTACCAAGAGAATTCTCTTCGATTATAATCACAGCCGTATATATCCCCCCCCAAGCAGACACATCGATGGCTCTGAACGAACTTTATTTAACTCTCTGCAAACTGGAAACGATTTATCCGGAGGCTGCATTCAATGTAGCTGGGGATTTTAACAAGGCTAATCTGAAAACAAGACTCCCTAAATTTTATCAGCATATCGATTGCACAACCAGGGGTGGAAAGACCTTGGATCATTGTTACTCTAACTTCCGCGACGCATATAAGGCCCTGCCCCGCCCCCCTTTCGGAAAAGCTGACCACGACTCCATTTTGTTGATCCCTGCCTACAGACAGAAACTAAAACAAGAGTGCGAGTTCGGTGTGCGAGTTCATTAGAACGTGCGTTGAAGATGTCGTTCCCATAGCAACGATTAAAACATTCCCAAACCAGAAACCGTGGATTGATGGCAGCATTCGCGTGAAACTGAAAGCGCGAACCACTGCTTTTAATCAGGGCAAGGTGTCTGGTAACATGACCGAATACAAACAGTGCAGCTATTCCCTCCGCAAGGCTATCAAACAAGCTAAGCGTCAGTACAGAGACAAAGTAGAATCTCAATTCAACGGCTCAGACACAAGAGGCATGTGGCAGGGTCTACAGTCAATCACGGACTACAGGAAGAAATCCAGCCCAGTCACGGACCAGGATGTCTTGCTCCCAGGCAGACTAAATAACTTTTTGCCCGCTTTGAGGACAATACAGTGCCACTGACATGGCCTGCAACGAAAACATGCGGTCTCTCCTTCACTGCAGCCGAGGTGAGTAAGATTTAAACGTGTTAACCCTCGCAAGGCTGCAGGCCCAGACGGCATCCCCAGCCGCGCCCTCAGAGCATGCGCAGACCAGCTGGCCGGTGTGTTTACGGACATATTCAATCAATCCCTATACCAGTCTGCTGTTCCCACATGCTTCAAGAGGGCCACCATTGTTCCTGTTCCCAAGAAAGCTAAGGTAACTGAGCTAAACGACTACCGCCCCGTAGCACTCACATCCGTCATCATGAAGTGCTTTGAGAGACTAGTCAAGGACCATATCACCTCCACCCTACCAGACACCCTAGACCCACTCCAATTTGCTTACCGCCCAAATAGGTCCACAGACGATGCAATCTCTACCGCACTGCACACTGCCCTAACCCATCTGGACAAGAGGAATACCTATGTGAGAATGCTGTTCATCGACTACAGCTCGGCATTCAACACCATAGTACCCTCCAAGCTCGTCATCAAGCTCGAGACCCTGGGTCTCGACCCCGCCCTGTGCAACTGGGTACTGGACTTCCTGACGGGCCGCCCCCAGGTGGTGAGGGTAGGCAACAACATCTCCTCCCCGCTGATCCTCAACACTGGGGCCCCACAAGGGTGCGTTCTGAGCCCTCTCCTGTACTCCCTGTTCACCCACGACTGCGTGGCCACGCACGCCTCCAACTCAATCATCAAGTTTGCGGACGACACAACAGTGGTAGGCTTGATTACCAACAACGACGAGACGGCCTACAGGGAGGAGGTGAGGGCCCTCGGAGTGTGGTGTCAGGAAAATAACCTCACACTCAACGTCAACAAAATTAAGGAGATGATTGTGGACTTCAGGAAACAGCAGAGGGAACACCCCCCTATCCACATCGATGGAACAGTAGTGGAGAGGGTAGCAAGTTTTAAGTTCCTCGGCATACACATCACAGACAAACTGAATTGGTCCACTCACACAGACAGCATCGTGAAGAAGGCGCAGTAGCGCCTCTTCAACCTCAGGAGGCTGAAGAAATTCGGCTTGTCACCAAAAGCACTCACAAACTTCTACAGATGCACAATCGAGAGCATCCTGGCGGGCTGTATCACCGCCTGGTACGGCAACTGCTCCGCCCTCAACCGTAAGGCTCTCCAGAGGGTAGTGAGGTCTGCACAACGCATCACCGGGGGCAAACTACCTGCCCTCCAGGACACCTACACCACCCGATGTTACAGGAAGGCCATAAAGATCATCAAGGACATCAACCACCCGAGCCACTGCCTGTTCACCCCGCTATCATCCAGAAGGCGAGGTCAGTACAGGTGCATCAAAGCTGGGACCGAGAGACTGAAAAACAGCTTCTATCTCAAGGCCATCAGACTGCTAAACAGCCACCACTAACAATGAGTGGCTGCTGCCAACACACTGACAATGACACTGACTCAACTCCAGCCACTTTAATAATGGGAATTGATGGGAAATGATGTAAATATATCACTAGCCACTTTAAACAATGCTACCTTATATAATGTTACTTACCCTACATTATTCATCTCATATGCATACGTAGGTACTGTATTCTATATCATCGACTGCATCCTTATGTAATACATGTATCACAAGCCACTTTAACTATGCCACTTTGTTTACATACTCATCTCATATGTATATACTGTACTCAATATCATCTACTGTATCTTGCCTGTGCTGCTCTGTACCATCACTCATTCATATATCCTTATGTACATATTCTTTATCCCCTTACACTGTGTATAAGACAGTAGTTTTGGAATTGTTAGTTAGATTACTTGTTGGTTATTACTGCATTGTCGGAACTAGAAGCACAAGCATTTCACTACACTCGCATTAACATCTGCTAACCATGTGTATGTGACAAATAAAATTTGATTTGATTTGATTTGAAGGAAGGTCGCAAAATCCTCAAATGGCATCCTTGAGTTGATGAGGCCTTCTGTTTTGTAAGTGCAGATGGCAGTGTACGTGACTGGGACACTGACTGTTTCACTCTCTGCAGTAACATAATGCCAGAGCTGAGTGACTCCAGGAGTTCTCTGGGCTGGTGTTAATAGCAGAGCAGATCCAACTGCTTATGGATCTCTTTCTTCCTGTGGTGCTTGGCCAGTAGCCCATTAATAGCTGCTCTCAATGGCTCTGTCCAGTAGCAGTGGTCCAGGACATACTCCTGTCTTCATGGGCCCAGGGAGAAGCTTTCAGGGGCAGTGGTGGTGTGGCTGGCAGAGGTCTGCGCTGCAGGGGCTGGATCGGCCTTAGCAGAGAGGAGAGCCAGAAAGAAAGTCATGCATGTCCTTCCTCTCCTGAAATAGACAACCAATTACTTTAAGTGACAATAATTATACAGTTGAATTATGTGACAGATATGAAAATATTTTTCAATCTCAGTAATACTGTTGAGGGAGCTAGCACACATCCATTTCACTGCTGTTAACTGAGTATGTGACAAGTAACGTTTTGTTTTTATAGAAGGCTGCTATGCATACAGATGTACCAGAGAGCTCATCTCTTACCTTTGCAATGGCTGCTTCTGTGACATTATGGGCAGCACCATTGATGCTATATCCATTTTAAAGTAGTCAATTTCTTCTTTGTTTACTTTTATGAGTGTATTGGCAGTTTGTAAGTAAACTGAAAATGTGCATACAACCACCTACTGTGCTGGAGTTTATATAGTTTGAACAGAAATAAAAAGAAGGTTGCTGATTTACTGCCATCTGCAATTATGGAATGTTTGCTCAGGAGTATATTTTTCATTGTCTGACCCCTCCTGCTGAATTCTGTGATTCTTCCTTAACTCATAGCAAGTCCCACCTAGTTGACTACTTCAAAATGGTGAAAGCCCTCAATGGCACTCCACACTGGGCTAAAATCACCTATCCGGACCCGTTTTACTGCCGATGCAGAGCCCCACCGGGCCTTCACGACTGGACTACCCACGTTATCTGTCTTATCGGCTGCTATCTGAATAGGTTTATCGGACAATTTTCTTGGGTCACTATAACTATATCTATTTTGCCAATTGGATTGGTCCCCTCTACCACACGGAACCCCACTAATCTACCGACGGAAACGCACGAAGTGCACCAGCCCATCCTGCAGCAAAGCACCCCCACAACATGATGCTGCCACCCCCACGCTTCACGGTTGGTATGGTGTTAATCGGCTTGCAAGCCTCCCCCATTTTTCCTCCAAACATAACGATAGTCATTATGGCCAAACTGGTCTATTTATGTTTCATCAGATCAGAGGACATTTCTCCAAAAAGTACAATCTCCGTCCCCATTTGCAGTTGCCAACTGTAGTCTGGCTTTTTATGGTGGTTTTGGAGCAGTGGCTTCTTCTTTGCTGAGCGGCCTTTCAGGTTATGTCGATATAGGACTTGTTTTACCGTAGTTTTGTACATGTTTTCCTCCAGCATCTTCACAAGGTCCTTTGCTGTTGTTCTGGGATTGATTTGCACTTTTCGCACAAAAGTACGTTCATCTCTAGGAGACAGAATGCATCTCCTTCCTGAGCGGTATGACGGCTGCGTGATCCCATGGTGTTTATACTTGCGTACTATTGTTTGACCAGTTGAACGTGGTACCTTCAGTCGTTTGGAAATTGCTCCCAAGGATTAACCAGACTTGTGGAGGTCTACAATTATTTTCCTGAGGTCTTGGCTGATTTCTTTTGATTTTCCCATGATGTCAAGAAAAGAGGCACAAAGTTTGAAGGTAGGCCTTGAAATACGTCCACAGGTACATCTCCAATTGACTCAAAGATGTCAATTAGCCTATCAGAAGCTTCTAAACCCATGACATCATTTTCTGGAACAGTCAACTTAGTGTATGTAAACTTCTGACCCACTGGGTGATACAGTGAATTATAAGTGAAATAATCTGTCAGTAAACAATTTTTGGAAAAATGACTTGTGTCATGCATGTAGATGTCCTAACCGACTTTCCAAAACTATAGTTTGCTAACAAGAAATTTGTGGAGTGGTTGAAAAACGAGTTTTAAATTACTCCAACCTAAGTGTATGTTAACTTCCGACTTCAACTGTGTTCAAAACAAATTGTCAAAAATGTTCTGTATGTTACTATTTAATGGTCGGAAATTCGTCACTCTTTCATCACGCGATGATTGTGTTTTCAGCCACCAGTAGCTTGTGGGTGCTTTATATGCGCTATTGTCAATTTTGAGTGCATGTCTACTTATATTAAATATATAATTATTAATATACACCTATTGTATGATAGCTAGCAAATTAATTAGCTAACTAATGTTAGCCTGCCTAGCTGGAACTTCTGGAGAAGGAAAATGTTTTATTTCTACAATTTCATAAAGATAACCTTAACAAAAACATATTTACAAGACATGGTTGTGCCATCATGTGCATTAGTAGCACAATTTCTAACTTATTTGCATTTGTTTCTTACTTACACTTGTATGATGACTTCTCCATTGATGTTGTTTTGAACTTTTCGCAGACTTTTCTTAGCGGATGTACAATCATCGTGAATTGAATTATGGAGAGTTTCAGGCACCGGAGTGAATATTATTGTAGCGACCCGCACAGACAGCTGTGTGTTATGTGTTAGGCTAGTAGTGGGTTGTGTTGTACTTACCAGTGTTCGCGGGGTTCGACATGCCAATCAACCTGCTATCTGCCAATCACGGGAATGCCTGGAATGTTCTGATGCCGGGCATCCTGGCGGTTGGCGGAGGGGGGGTTGGGCATGGGGATGGAGCATTGGAAGGTAAGACCAGGTTTATCCTTTGTTCTCTCTCTTACGTCTGGGCTTCACAAGAGAAGGTCACTGTTGGCTTGTGGGTTAGCTTTCATTTATTTGGCGTGGGCTACGGCCAAACAGTAGCCCTACTGTGTAAAGTTGGGTTAATACACCGTCAATTCGTAAAGTCAATCCTCTGTCTGGACAATTGTTCCTTTATGATCTAGTCATGTCATTACATTATTGTACACTCGCAAAGCCGACTAAAAACTAGGGCTGATGGGCTTACATGGCAAACTTCCCTTGCTTGGCTGATAATTTGGACCACTCTCTAAGATGGCGACGGGGATTCCCCCCAAGGGCATAAGGCGAGGGTAAGTGGACGAGGGGATGTCTTTTTAAGAGTTTGGAACACTTTTGGAAATTGTAGAAATATAACATTTTCCTTCTCCAGAAGTTCCAGCTAGCCAGGCTAACGTTAGTTAGCTAATTCATTTGCTAGCTATCATACAGTAGGCATATATTAATAATTATATATTTAATATAAGTAGACATGCTCTCATAATTGACTGTAGTTCATATGAAGCAACCACAAGCTACCGATGGCTGAAAACACAATCATCGCGGGACAAATTTCCGCCCAAGGGTGGTCCATTTAAAAATAATTCCTTCATCCCTTGCCCTGCAAGTGTATACAAGTCAGACGTCATGATATGTCATCAGAAGTGTCCACTTAATTAGAGGGCTGAGGGGATACGTGTGTCTTTTAAGTGTTTGGACCTTAGCGAACAAGTTCTCACACGTAGAAATAAGTTCTCAACCAGTGTGAAATGGCTAGCTAGTTAGCTGTGCTCTCTAATAGTGTTTCAATCGGTGACATCACTCGCTCTGAGACGTTGCAGTAGGTGTTTCTCTTTCTCTTCAAGGGCCGTGGCCTTTGTGGAGCGGTGGGTAATGATGCTTCGAGGGTGACTTGTCTTTGTGTGCAGAGGTTCCCTGGTTCACAACCAGGTTGGGGTGAGGAGTGGGACAGAAGCAATACTGTTACAAAGTCAGATCCCATGTCTCCTTAATGCTCATTGTCTGTGCAACATGAGACAGCGGAAAGATTATAATCATTTACAATGTATGACATATCTTTTACATTTAGTGGTGCTATTACTACATGATGCCATGTGCTATTTCATAGTTTTGATGTCTTCACTATTATTCTACAATGTAGAAAATGGTAAATTAATAAAGAGGAACGTACCATCTAGTAGGTGTGTCCAAACCTTTGACTGGTACTGTATATATATAGTGCCCCTTCAAATGATTGGATTCGGCTAGTTCAGCCACATCCATTGCTGTCAGGTGTATAAAATCGAGCACACAGCCATGCAATCGCAATAGATAAACATTGGCAGTAGAGCGGTCTTACTGAAGAGCTCAGTGACATTCAACGTGGCACCATCATAGGACGCCACCTTTCCAGCAAGTCAGTTTGTCAAATTTCTGCCCCGGTCAGTGCTGTTATTGTGAAGTGGAAACGTCTAGGAGCAACAACGGCTCAGCCGCAAAGTGGTAGCCCACACAAGCTCACAGAACGGGACCGCCGAGTGCTTAAGCTCGTAAAAATGGAAAATGGTCTATCCTCGGTTGCAACACACTACCGAGTTCCAAACTGCTTCTAGAAGCAACGTCAGCACAAGAACTGTTCGTCGGGAGCTTCATGAAATGGGTTTCCATGGCCGAGCAGCTGCACACAAGTCTATGATCACCAAGCGCAATGCCAAACGTCGGCTGGAGGGGTGTAATGCTCACCGCTATTGGACTGGAGCAGGTGAAACGCATTCTCTGGAGTGATGTGTGAGTGACGCTTCACCATCTGGTGCTGAAATGTGTTGGCAATTTGTAGTTACACATACAAGGAGAAACACATTTTTTTTCTACAGCAGAGGAAACAGGCTAAAAATGTAGTTTGCTGATCCTGAAGTGCCAAACTTTGCTTGCACATTTTTTGAGTAACACAACATTTTACAGCCTGTCACTAACTGTCATGAAAATATCTGGTATTAGGTTCCATCTGAACTAGACCAAAGGATTTCTCTTAGTGAAAAACAAACGGCTTTTGTAGAACTATTGTCAATTTTCTATTCCTGTTATACCAATAATATTGTCTGATATGGCTGTGGTCTTTCCTGGTGAGCTGGGTGAGCTCACAAAAACACTATGCCAACAAAGTGTAAATGAATTTCAAAACCATTTAGAGTATTAAGCAACCATGTCCAGACTGTGGCCCGTCGTTGAAGGTTCCGGTCTGTGGCCGGTCGTTGGAGGTTCCGGTCTGTGAACTGTTGCCGGACGCTCTGGACTGGGTACTGTCGCCGGACGCTCTGGACCGGGTACTGTCGCCGGACGCTCTGGCCGGAAGCTCTGGACTGGGTACTGTCGCCGGACGCTCTGGACTGGGTACTGTTGCCGGACGCTCTGGACTGGGTACTGTCGCCGGACGCTCTGGCCGGAAGCTCTGGACTGGGTACTGTCGCCGGACGCTGTGGACTGCCGGAGCGCACTGTAGGCCTGGTACGTGGTGCCGGCACTGGTGGTACCGGGCTGGGGACACGCACCTCAGGGCGAGTGCGAGGAGCAGGAACAGGGCGTACTGGACTGCCGAAGTGCACTATAGGCCTGGTGCATGGTGCCGGCACTGGTGGTACCGGGCTGGGGACATGCACTTCAGGGCGAGTGCGAGGAGCAGGAACAGGGCGTACTGGATTGCCGAAGTGCACTATAGGCCTGGTGCATGGTGCCGGCACTGGTGGTACCGGGCTGGGGACATGCACTTCAGGGCGAGTGCGAGGAGCAGGAACAGGGCGTACTGGACTGCCGAAGTGCACTATAGGCCTGGTGCATGGTGCCGGCACTGGTGGTACCGGGCTGGTGACACGCACCTCAGGGCGAGTGCGGGGAGGAGGCACAGGATACACTGGACTGTGGAGACGCATTGGAGATCCAGAACATAGAGCTGGCTCAATAGTCCTGGCTGGATGCCCATTCTAGCCCGGCCAATGCGAGGAGCTGGAATAGAGCGCACCGGGCTAGAATAGTGCACTGGAGACACCATGCGCATCTCTGCATAACACGGTGCCTGACCAGTTACACGCTCCACACGGTAAGCACGAGGAGTTCGCTCAGGTCTCCTACCTGACACAGCCAATCTCCTCGTGTGCCCCTCCCCCAAAAAAATCTTGGGGCTGCCTCTCGGGCTTCCGTGCTAGCTGTGTACCTTCATATCGTTGCTGTTCCTCTATTCTCCTGTATTTCTCCTTGTAGTATCGCCTTTCCGCTTTTGCTGCCTCTAACTCCTCCTTAGGATGACAATACTCCCCCGGCCGTGTCCAGGGTCCTGCTCCATCTAATACCTCCTCCCAGGTCCATTTCCCCTTTAAGCGCTGTTCCTCCTTTTCACGCTGCTTGGTCCTGGTTTGGTGGGTTATTCTGTCACGAGGAGACCAATACAGTCGCGAGGATATGAATACATTCCTTCTTTAATAAAAGAGAACAAACACAAATACCAGATACAAAAACAACAAATCAAACGTGAAGCTATAAACAACTAGTGCTGACATGCAACTACACATAGGCAATAACCCACAAAATACACAAGGAATATGGCTACCTAAATATGGTCCCCAATCAGAGACAACGATAAACAGCTGTTTCTGATTGTGAACAATCTTGGCAACCATTGACATATAAACACCTAGATATACAAAAACCCCATGACATACAAAACCCCCTAGACAATACAAAAACTACACAAACCAACCTCGTCACACCCTGACCTAACCAAAATAATAAAGAAAACAAAGATAACAAAGGTCAGGGTGTGACAATATCTTTCTCTGTCTTATGCACAATATGTGAAGGACTAGTTTTATTAACTAATCAACATAATGCTACTTTTCATCAGCCATCTAGCTCCGGTCAGATTTGAGTGAAAAACATTATGAAAAAATTTGTTAGCCAGCAACCATTGGTGGGTTTTTCACCTCAAATGTTCAATTAAATATCATGATGTCATATATAGTACAAACTATTATGCAAGCAATTATTTCAATAACAAAACATATGAATAGGTGCCGGTACTTCAGTAGCTATCATTTATTGCATTTAACAGGAACTACATTTGATCTATTTAATTAGTAGAAGGTGCATTGTAACTACAGTTGAAGTCAGTAATTTACATACACTTATGTTGGAGTCATTAAAACTAGTTTTTCATCCACTCCACAAATTTCTTGTTAACAAACTATCGTTTTGGCAAGTCGGTTAGGACGTCTACTTTGTGCATGACACAGGTCATTTTTACAACAATTGTTTACAGACAGATTATTTCACTTACAATTCACTGTATCACAGTTCCAGTGGGTCAGAAGTTGACATACACTAAGTTGACTGTGCCTTTAAACAGCTTGGAAAATTCCAGAAAATTATGTCATGGGTTTAGAAGCTTCTGATAGGCTAATTGACATAATATGAGTCAGTTGGAGGTGTACCTGTGGATATATTTCAAGGCCTACCTTCAAACGTTGTGCCTCTTTTCTTGACATCATGGGAAAATCAAAAGAAATCAGCCAAGACCTCAGAAAACAATTGTAGACCTCCACAAGTCTGGTTCATCCTTGGGAGCAATTTCCAAACGTCTGAAGGTACCACGTTCATCTGTACAAACAATAGTACGTAAGTATAAACACCATGGGACCATGCAGCCGTCATACCTGTCACGCCCTGGTCTTAGTATTTTGTGTTTTCTATAATTATTTGGTCAGGCCAGGGTGTGACATGGGTTTATTTTGTGTTGTGTTTATGTATGGGGTTTTTTTCGTAGGTTTTGGGATTGTGGCTAGTAGGGGTGTCTAGCATAGTCTATGGCTGCCTGAGGCGGTTCTCAATCAGAGTCAGGTGATTCTCGTTGTCTCTGATTGGGAACCATATTTAGGTAGCCTGGGTTTCACTGTGTGTTTGTGGGTGATTGTTCCTGTCTCTGTGTTAGTTGTCACCAGACAGGCTGTATTAGGTTTTCATATTTCCGTTTGTTGTTTTGTATTGTTCGTTTTCATCGTTATTAAACATGTATCGAACTAACCACGCTGCATTTTGGTCCGACTCTCCTTCGACGGAAGAAAGCCGTAACAATACCGCTCAGGAGGAGACACATTCTGTCTCCTAGAGATGAACATACTTTGTTGCGAAAAGTGCAAATCAATCCCAGAACAACAGCAAAGGACCTTGTGAAGATGCTGGAGGAAACAGGTACAAAAGTATCTATATCCACAGTAAAACGAGACCTATATGGACATAACCTGAAAGGCCACTCAGCAAGGAAGAAGCCACTGCTCCAAAACCACCATAAAAAAAGCCAGCCTACGGTTTGCAACTGCACATGGGGACGAAGATCATACTTTTTGGAGGAATGTCCTCTGATCTGATGAACCAAAAATAGAACTGTTAGAAAATAGAAAATATGTGGGCAGAACTGAAGAAGCGTGTGCGAGCAAGGAGGCCTACAAACCTGACTCAGTTACACCAGCTCTGTCAGGAGGAATGGGCCAAAATTCACCCAACTTTTTGTGGGAAGCTTGTGGAAGGCTACCCAAAATGTTTGATCCAAGTTAAACAGTTTGAAGGCAATGCTACCAAATACTAATTGAGTGTATGTAAACTTCTGACCCACTGGAATTGTGATGAAAGAAATAAAAGCAGAAATAAATCGTTCTCTCTACTATTATTCGGACATTTCACATTCTTAAAATAAAGTGGTGATCCTAACCGACCTAAGACGGGGAATGTTTACTTGGATTAAATGTCAGGAATTGTGAAAAATTGAGTTTAAATGTATTTGGCTAAGGTGTATGTAAACTTCCAACTTCAACTGTATGTGATTAACTTCCCTCGATTCAGTTCTTGATTTTGTAATAATTCAAAGCTAGGTTTAAAATAAATAGCATCATCAACAATTGAAGCCTTATTTCACTAGATGTACATTATAATAAGATTAATACAAAAGCTTTATGTACAGCCCTCTGAAGTATCACAGTGAGTAATATACAGTCTAACCCTGATCTAGTAGACCGACAAATACTGGAGGACATATTGCTAGGCTAGCTAAAATATTGTCTGATTAAATAAGAACACCAATGAAATCTAAGAGTTCTTCCCAATCGCTTCTCATTGGTTAATGTATTTAAAACAATTAAAAATATACACAACTCTAATGTCTGGTGTACTTAGACAATCTTTATAATTTGGTCCCAAAAATGATTATCATTGCCATAAAGTGACAATTTCTTTAGTTACTAGTTAGTTACAAGTTAGTTACAAGCTGCCCACTCAAGAAAAAGCTTTGAACTGTAACCAGTGCCTGCAACCTGGTTCAGGTTATCAGTCAACCTACCAGGTTAGTTACAACCAGCACAGGAATTAAATCATCAACAAGTATTGATCACATCTTTACTGATGCTGCAGACATTTTCTTTAAAGCAGTATCCAAATCCATTGATGTAGTGATCACAATATAGTAGCCACATCTAGGAAAACCAAAGTGTATAAGAGGTCATACAATAAGTTTTGTGGTGATTCCTATGTTGTTGATGTAAGTAATATTTGTTGCTCTGTAGTGTGTAATGAGGAGCAACCAGATGCTGCACTTGACCCATTTATGAAATTGCTTATTCCAGTTACTAATAAGCACGCACCCATTAAGAAAATGACTGTAAAAACGGATAAAATCCCTTGGATTGATGAGGAATTGAAAGATTGTATAGTTGAGAGGGACGAGGCAAAAGGAATGGAAAACAAGTCTGGCTCCACAACCGATTGGCAAACTTACTGCAAATTGAGAAATCATGTGACTAAACTGAATAAAAGGAAGAAGAAACTACTAAGAAACAAAGATAAATGATATGAAGAATGATAGTAAAAAGTTCAATGAAATTTTGGGCAAAAGGCAAACTCAGGTCCATCATTCATTGAATCAGATGGCTCATTCATCACAAAACCCACTCATATTGCCAAGTACTTAGATGCTTTTTTCTGTGGATAATAGCGGACGATATTGCACTCCTATTTGCCATATCTTCAATTTAAGCCTACTAGAAAGGGAAGCAAAAGTAATTCCGCTACCCAAAAATAGTAACTGGCTCAAATAGCTGACCAATCAGCCTGTTACCAACCCTTAGTAAACTTTTGGAAAAATGTGTGTTTGACCAGATACAATGCTATTATAACAGACTTCCAGCACGCTTATATGGAAGGACATTCAACAAGCACGACACTTACACAAATTACTGATGATTGGCTGAGGGAAATTGATTATAAAACATATTGTGTGAGCTGTTTTGTTGGACTTTACTCCCTCTGCTATATTGTGGATAAAGAGTTACTTGTCCAACAGAACACAGAGGGTGTTCTTTAATGGAAGCCTTTCCAACATAATCCGGGTAGAATCAGGAATTCCCCAGGGAAGCTGTCTAGTCCCCTTACTTCTTTTCAATCTTTACTTATGAAATGCCACTGGCTTTGAGTGTCTGTGTATGCAGATGACTCAACACTATACCCGTCAGCTACTACAGCGAGTGAAATCACTGCAACACTTAACAAAGAGCTGCAGTTAGTTTCAGAATGGGTGGCATGGAATAAGTTAGTCCTAAATATTTCAAAAAATAAAAGCGTTGTATCTGGGAAATATCATTCACTAAACCCTTATCCTCGACTAAATCTTGCAATAAATCATGTGGAAATTGAGCAAGTTGAGGTCATTGTCAAAACATGTTGACATAACAGTAGCTAAAATGAGGAGCATAGCTCTGCCTTTTTAACAGCACTATCAACAAGGCAGGTCCTACAGACCCTAGTTTTGTCACACCTGGACTACTGTTCAGTCGTGTGGTCAGGTGCCACAAATAGGGACTTAGCTTACCGTTTACATTTAACATAATATGTTAAATATATGTTATATATGTTAAATATGTTACATGCATAATATGCATGTAAATCTCTTGTGGCTCAAAGTGGAGGAGAGATGGACTTCATCACAACTTGTTTTTGCAAGAAGTGTTAACATGCTGAATGCACCGAGGTGTCTGTTTAAACTACTAGCAGACAGCTCGGACACCCATGCATACCCCACAAGACATGCCACCAAAGGTCTCTTCACAGTCCTCAAGTCGAAAACAGACTATGGGAGGCGTACAGTACTACGTAGAGCCATGGCTACATGGAACTTTATTCCACATCAGATAACTGATGCAAGTAGTAGAATCAGATTTAAAAAACAGATAAGAATACACCTTACAGAACAGTGGGGACTGTGAAGAGACACACACAGGCACAGACACACATACACATGATAAGACAAGCACTCTACACACACGTACACATAGATGTTGTATTGTAGATATGTGGTAGTAGAGTAGTGGCCTGAGGGAACACACTTAATGTGTTGTGAAAAGTGTTATGAAATGTAGTGTCATGTAATATTGCAAATTGTGTATATATCTGCCTTGATGTTGCTGGACCCCAGGAGGAGTAGCTGCTGCCTTGGCAATGGGGATCCTTAATAAATACAAACACAAATACACTTTGCAAAGGGTGGCTACTTTGAAGAATCTCAAATATAAAATATAGTTTGATTTGTTTAACACTTTTTTGGTTACTACATTGTAGAAAACAGGAAAAAAAGAAATAAAAACCCTTGAATGAGTAGGTGTGTCCAATACTTCAAAACAGATTGAGCTGTGATCAACATCTCTCTATATCTCCATCTCTCTCTCTCTCTCTCTCTCTCAAACACACGCACGAACACACGCACACACGCTCCACCCTCCCAACAAAGGGTTTATCACAACGACCCCAAAAAATGATAATTTAGCCCCATAAGACAATTATATATTTCTTTATTAACTGTTGCACACGCTTCACAGTTATAATATATCTATATCTATTTACATTATATAATATTCACTCAGAGGTTTGGGCATATTCTTTTTCATGATTGATTACATCACAGATTTTATTTTGAGATAAAATGGATAGGCGTGCAGTACACTTCTCAGGAGCAAATTTGTTCTTGGTCATATTTCATGACATTTGAGATCTTAGTCCTCAAGTGGTTTACAAAAATACACAACAAGCACAAACAATGAAATAATTGTCCTCTCCCAAATGTTCAACGTCATTCATAGTCCTGTACATGTACACATCAACCCACACACGTGCCACTTCTTTATTCAATGAACAATACACAAAAAGGCCAGAATGAAAGTCATGTTAAAGACAGACCTACCACAGTGGAGGGCGATGTGATAGTGTACTGGATTAGTGTGACTGTAAAATGACTTGCAATATTTGATAGATAGGTGAGAGGATGAGAGGGGAATAGAAAACATTGAAACCCCAAGAGCAGCAACTCATTTTATTCTTTGGTTCAGCTGTGAGACAATCAGAAACATCCATTGTATTTTGACATACTGCATTTCTTAATGACAAACTAGTCTGAAAAGGCACAATGACACCATAAGTCAAGGAATAACAACAGCAGAAGTTACAGGCCTATAAATGAAATAGAGAAACAAGGAGCCCACCTACTCTGAGGGTCTTGATCAGCAGGTTAAAATATTAACAGAGTTGATATGGTCCAGTAGGCCCTTTTCACAGCAACCAGTCAGTTGCTTAAATTGGTTTAACGTAGCTCGTTCTAATGCAGCTCCTTACATTGATACTGGAGTATAGGTCTACTTACTTTGGACTTATTCATTAGTATGCTACATGGTCAATGACTTGGTGCCAGGTTTTTTAACACTAAGATGAATGATACGATGTGTATGTTACAGTATATTGCATAGCCTTACATGTATGTTGATTTCATAGTCCTTTTATGATGTCACTATTTAATTCCCTAAAAGTACAAACTCACAGGGGCATACCAACACATTGTCCTATGGAAAAAAAGACAATAGACATATAACTGTACCTATTATATCAATAATATCATTATATACTTAATCCACAGGCGGTCGGTGGCACCTTAATTGGGGAGGACAGCTGAAACGTCATCAATGGAATGGTATCGGACATATCACACACGTTTTCCATGTGTTTGATACCATTCCATTCCAGCCATATGAGCCGTCCTCCCCTCAGCAGCCTCCTGTGACTTAATACTAAACAAACCTTTGTCTTTTATGTAAATACATTACTCTGAAAATTCCCTCTGTAACCACTGGAGGGAGATACTCTACTAGTATAGTCCTGTTACTGCTGCAGTGTCTACTGAGCGCTCAGTACATCCTGGTCTCCACCTAAGGCTTGCAGGGTTGGGGAGTAACTGATTACATGCAGTCCAATTACATTTTTTTTTTTACCTGTAATCAGCTACCAGCAAAAATATTGTAATCCAATTACAGATACTTTTGAAAAACTAGCTGATTACTACTTGGATTACTTTAAATTCAGAAAGGATGTTTGTGAATATGTAAATTACACCTTTCTGTTTTCTCAATGACATTCAATTCAAAATTGAAAAAAGGTGCAAGTTTAAGTTTGTTCCACCTGAGCGAGTCGGTCTACAAGTCAGAGACCACTATGATGACACACCAAATGCGTTTGATGGATTATTTTGGTCTTCTTCTAATGCCTCTTAATGGGAAGCAGATTACGTTACTGAGTTTGGGTAATCCAAAAGTTACGTTACTGATTACAAATTTGGACCAGTAATCAGTAACTGTAACAGATTACAATGAGAAAGTAACTTACCCAACCCTGAAGGCTAGCACTAACTGTACTAATCCATAGTCCATGTATGATTGTACAAAGTTTTATACCAAGACAAATAGTTAAATATGACTCATTCAGTTGTGAAAATGAGTTGCTAGTCTACTTAGGAACCTACGTGCCATGAGAGGACCACAAGTATTTGGTTAGTTGGTTAGTCCTAAAGATTTATTAAAACAACATTGCAATTTCATGAATAGAACATTTATTCATAAGTAGACCTATTATTTTTAAATGGGATCACCAGCAAAAACAACCACAGCAATAAAAAACAACACTAAACAATAATAATCATGTAATAATGCCAAACATATCCATCATGATTGTTAGTCTAAAACCTTAAAAAGTTTGGTCCTCCATTGCACTGCTTCACAGAAACATCTGTCAGGTCAGTTGTCACCAAGGTGTTTTTTTCACCCAGCAACATGTGCTTCCTGTAGAACTTAAGTCAGAAATACTCCCCTAGGCTGGAGAGCCTGTCAGTCACCATAACAACCCAGCTGATTGAGTCTCTAGGTGCAGAGAGACACAGTATTGTGTTTAGAAGACTCTTGATACTGTTAGCGCTGGGCAGAGAATAAATAGAGATGCCGGTTGCAACAGGTGTAGGGCTGCTACTGCAGTTACCTGCGAGGAGGCTGACACCTTGGACACAAACAAGATAGATGACACATTAAAATGTTGGGCATTATTACTGTACATGGAAGTAGAAGGGGTAATGTGTGGTCGATGGACGGATTTATTTCTTCATTTTCCAGACATCAGTACTCACCTGTCACAATCTTTCACTCTCTGTCTCTCCTTTCTTTTTCTTCCTCTTCCTCTTTGTCTCCTCCTGCAGAAAGACATCAGCAATATGAGCTCAACTAAATCACATCAAATCAAATTGTATTGGTCACATGCACATGGTTAGCAGGTGTTATTGCGAGTGTAGCGAAATGCTTGTATCAACTGTTATAGAGACAGCAAGATTTCTGTCCCACTCTCAAACTTTACAATGGACATTATGACAATTGCTATGCTCACCTTTCACTTTTCACCACAGCCTTCCTGATTCTGAGAATGAAATATGAACAACACAGATTAATTATATAAAACTCAGTCATATCATTTCACATAAGATCCTATTACAATGCAACTGATTTACATGACCAAAATTATTATTACCAAAGCAGGAAGTCTTTTTGTCTCTTACCTACATTCACATGTCTGGTGCTCCACAAAAGACATCTCAACGTATTCTTGACCCTGTTCCCCTGGCTTGATTTTCAACAACTGAGAATTAAGACAAATTGTTGAACATGTTGCGGGTGGAAAAGTAAAAAATAATATATATGTTTTGTCCTGGCATGCAAATATAATACACTGATGATTGCACAACATGGCAGCCATCCTCAGAAGGGACGGGCCCTATTACCTGCATGGAGACATTAGAGGTCTGAGTAGGATGGCACTCCAGATTCTCATCGCCACAGCAACCAGCGCAGCGCACCAGGGGCACACAGGAGGGACTATAGATGTGCTCCACCTCCCCGGGGTACTCCTGGACCACCTCCACCAGCTTCTCTATGGTCCGGCAGAAACTACGACCCCACACCTCCTGGAACATTAACACTGGGGGAGAGGAGAGAGAGAGGACAGAGGAGAGTTGGTGAGACAGTTGTCCATCACAGGTCATATGAATAGAGGTGATAAGCTCATAAAGCCATTGTACAGAGTCCTGGATGCCCCAACCACATCCACGCCTGCCTCCTGGCAGCTCCACAGCCGGATGGATCTGGACCAGAGAAGAGATGGCTGGTGCTGAATCTGCACGTAGAGGGGATTACCAGTTTCAACACTCTTCAGGCGGGACAGACGCACACTTGCACAATTACAGTGTGCCTCATTAGCCCGGTCTCATATAACACTGTGCAATTCAACGAGCAGAGTTTTCACACCAACTGGCTGAGTTATGTGTGTTTGTTTTCAGCTTCCTTTATATTTCCCTGTCTGCTTGACAGTTTTTTTTGCCGTAATGTACTCTACTCACTGTCTATGTTATTGCAACCACTAGGGCAAAAACAGAGCCATCTTCAGGTCGTTTAAAATAGACTCAGGACACTCATCAAATTTTGCTGCTGAATAAAAAATGTTTTATGTCATATGCCTGGTGGGTATCCTGTTATCATTTGTAAGAAAAAAAAATTGTTTGCGTAATACAAGCTTTCCTGTGGGAGCATATGTGTGAAAGTGTCCCCATAGCATCGTCAGGAAAGAAAAACAGGGTCCAACTCTGCCAGAACAAACAGAGAGGAAAGAGAAAACAAACGGTGGAAAAATGTCTATGAACAGAACCTGCCTGGAGAAGAGCTGAGCTGCCCCCCAGGCACCTCTGGGATTTGGCTGACCCTGGGGTCACCGCATGGAGCCCGGCACCACAACAGCTGTTTATAAAAGTAGACAGGCCAGGGAGGGGTGAAGGAGATGTGGTGAGGAGGTGGGGAGAGAGACGGGGTTATGGTAGCATCATACAGCTCTAAAGGCCCATCATTGGTCTAACCATAACTTCCCCACACTTCTCTGTCAGTATCTTGTCTTGATTTTTCCCTGCTGTTTTTCTCTATCCTCCTAACAGACTATAAGTGCAACGATTTACAGTTTAGTGGGGAAGAGAGGGCGTGAGGAAGCGTGTGAAAGGGGTGTCCCCAGTACCTCATTCATCAGCCCCTGCATTACCCCTTCTGACAGCTGGGGGAACACAGTGACCTTGGGTAATCCCTAGCTGCTTGTCCTCACTTACCCCCTCAACCCTGAACTCTCAAACCTCAGAGCTGATTAAGTGACCTGACTTCCTCCACCGTAATCAAGGTGCATTTCTTAACACCGTTCAACAATACCTATAAGTACACTGCTAATAGGTGAATCCATTCGGATTCAGGGGTTTGAGCGAAGACAAGCTACAGAGAGTGCTGTGGTACTTTGTGTCTTTCAGCATTGACATCTCTCACTGTACTAAATGGCTTTCCAGCAAGGGAAGACGTTGCTTTGAAATATATGATCACCATTATCTAATTTGTGTAGTACAAATGCAGAGAAAATTCTTACCTCCAGTTGTGCTGTTTGAGCTGGGTGAGGGCGTAATCTGTAAAACAAAACAGACAACGATTTAAGGGTTTTAAAAAAGCACCTGGACACTATAATTTATTTCACAAATAAAACTTTCCAGCCATCACAGACAATATATAGGGACTTGGAAGATCTACTGTGCTGCCAGAACCTACACATAAACATTATGCTTGTCTTTGATAGTTACAGTTCTGGAAAGTGTTTCATACAGTAACACCCCAATGTATTGGCCTGACTGTACTGCAGTACAGCTATGTCCTCTAGTGGTTAAGATTGGAAATACAAGGAGACGGGGACTGCTTGCAGATGGAGCAGCTTTTTCATGATTCCTTCAATGGGAAACTCTGTTAGGCAAGAACCAGATCCAGTCTCTTATACAGCACATCCAACTGTTCCAGTTAAAAACGTGTTTCCTGTGGTGTAAGCTTCAGCTCTCTATTTATTTTCCCATTGGCGGCTTCCCCCTCTGTCTTCATTTTTCCCATCATCCAATGATAAACAGTATGCATTTCTCATAGGGTTGCAATAACACAAAACCTCTGGGTGACTCCATCTTATGAGCTCAGGAAGAGAAATCTCCATTTGGTCAAATATCCTCCAGCAGGACCACTGGACAGACAGGCGACCAACAACCTGCTTCCTCAATTTGTCATCTACACCAGTGTTAAGTTTCACAGGCTGGTTGTCTGTGATGAGTACCTGATGACAATTATTTTTGATACACTGTCTAAGTATCAACCCAACTACTGTGTGTGTTACAATGCTGGTCCAACAGTTACCATACAATGGAAAAAAATGACACACAAGCAAAAAGACACACAGTCGGATGGAATAATGCCACGAGGTCTGTTTTTGACACAAACTGATCATCACAGAAATGCCTTCCTTCCTGTTGTGGACCAGAATAAGTCAGATAGTGAGGATAGTAGCTGTCAGGGGTTTGCTGCCATCAGTCAAATATGTCCAAACAATGTGAAGAAAGAGGAATGCCTGTCCAGCTTTCATAATGATAATCCATCTGTTATCTTGACAGCAGATGCCTGACACGCACACTTCCGCCTAAGTGTCTCTTAGTTTCCTGTGGCAGCCAGGCCTGAGCTGTAGGTGAAGAGGTGGAGGGTTCAGGATCTCTGCTCAACATCAGGAGACATTAGAGATACAGTATAAGAGATATTACAAAGTCACAAGCAGGGAGCACAGAAACCACAGAAACCCTCAAACCTGGTAGTTCTCCCAGTATCTCCTGATATTCTGCACACAACCACCGGGGAACACCTGGTTGTTACTGATCCTTGGGTTAACCACTTTCCCCCAACATGGGGGCTACCCACGACCCTCTGTGGTCCCGTGGGTAGGCCCGTGGATAGCCCCCCTGTGGGCCCGTGGGTAGGCCTGTGGATAGCCCCCCCTGTGGTCCCGTGGGTAGGCCCTTGGGTAGCCTCCCGTTGAACCCGTGGGTAGGCTTGTGGGTAGTCCCCCTGTGGGTCCATGGGTAGGCCCCCTGTAGGCTTGTGGGTCTGCAAGTGGGTGGCTTTTGTGTGTTGTCTGTCAAACTGCTGCAGTACTCTCCTCTATGAAGGGTTACATCTAACATCAGTTAACCACAGAGTTCACCAGCATTATTGTTAAGTCATTTCCCACTCAGTTGGGCATTGATTAATGTCTTTATACCCTGTCCACCAAATGCCAAGGTCATTCTATAAATCCTTTCCCAGAGTTAATTGGCATATGATTTGGGCCTTTCTTTTGCTTGGGTTTTCATGTGGTTTGGGAGGGGTTCTACTCCACCACTTCACAAGGGCTTTTTGGCCCAGGGCTGGCTTGCCTTTTGGTGTGTGGTGAGGCTGGGAAGATTTGCTGTGGATTTTCCGAGCCTGGGGTAAGCCTTGAGTCTGGACACAATAAGGCAGCCTCTTGGCAGGCGCAGATTTAGTGATTTGGAGGCCGCAGGCACAGGGGCCTCGAGGGGTCTCCAAATAAAAATTGATTACCTTTTAATGTGCCATGAACACAACCAGTCATCATATTTTCATCTAATTGTCAAGCAAATCACTTCAAAAAGTAGGTTACCTTCATCTACACGCACGTTCATCTATAATAATTCCAGCATCCGAACAGCGACCTGTGTACCCACCAACTTTCCTTTCCTTTCCAATTTGTAAGTGGCTGAAACTATCTCACCGGAGAAAGCATCTGAGCCAGCGAAACATTGTCCCTTTTGTCTTACCATACTGTATGAGGGCCATGTATCTGATGTCTTACCATACTGTATGAGGGCCATGTATCTGATGCTATCTGGCCAAAAAGAGTATGACACGCCATCTTTTTGACCAGACAGCATCAGCTACACGGGCTACACATACGTGTCCTCTGTCTCTACGAAGATGGCAGTATTATCAGCAGCACCCGTCTTTTTACTAAAGAAATGCGTATTGTATCCCCCTAGAGTTTAAAGGTCTGGGGCTGGGTTTCTAGTAAGCTAACATATGGAATTGTTTTAAGATGGTCATACCAAGGATCATTTAGCTATTTGATTTAAAATGGTATGACCCCTATTCACTTCCCAAAAAGAATTTGGCACGGTACCGGATTACCTTCAGACAGTCCCGTGACACGAGCGTCATAGAGCACCATCGTGTTTGTGAGAGTCTCATCTTTCCATAGACGGGTCATCATATTAGTGTGTAGCACAAACCGTTCGGACGCTATGTACGCCCAGCTCATGAGGCCCCATTCTTTTACTTTTAGATGTGTGTATTGTTGTGAATTGTGATATACTACTGCACTGTTGGAGCTAGGAACACCAGCATTTCACTACACCCGCAATAACATCTGTTAAATATGTCTATGTCAACAATAACATTTGATAATGTGAGGCCTGATGCAATTGCAGATTCTGCTTTATGGTAAGTCCACCAGTGCTTCTCGGCACCATCTGTGGCTGTGAGCAGGAGCGCAAGCTGCCCACAAATGTTTGGCAGATTAGCAGGGCTGCATGAGGATCCTCACGTAGCAACTCCTTACTTCGTGTGTGTCTGTGTCTGAGGATGTGAGAAGAGTTTGGGAGATGATTCAGGTTTTAAAAAATACTGGCCCATGTCAGATTGCAAAGTTACTTAGTATAAACTGGGAAACTGTTCTTAGTCTTGTCTCACTCTGGGATTACCACAGCTTCTAAATATCTACTGTGTGTCTCATTCCCACAGCTTGTCTGAGGCATATAAATTGACCCCCCTGGCGTAGTGTTACATGGAGTGAAACAGGGGAACCCAAGAGCAGACGGGGATGAAGTAACCAAGGTATTTATTGGAGGGCTGAGTATTTGTAGAGGTCTTGATTATGGAACAAGTTGCAACTTGTGGGGATCTACTCTGACTCCAGCACACCCGTCTCCACCCACACAGACAGAGAGGCGGCAGGTCAAGAGACAGCAGTAGAGAGCGTTGCAGGAGTATATGACAGTACTCGGCCAGGCTTATCTGGGTGTGAGGAATAGAAATCCCGTAAGAGGCAGGGGTCCAGAATGGACCCAGCAGCGGTCCTCAGGCCTGTATCCCTCCCAGTCCACCAAGTATTGCTAGCCACAACCTCGACGGCACACGTTCAGAAGCCGCCGGACAGTATAGGTAGGATGGTCATAGATGAGCTGCTGCAGGAAGAGACAGGGGATTGGAGCAGATAGGTATAATCAGCAATGCATTGAATGTAGGATGGATCCTGAGAGAGGCTGGGAGTTTCAGGCTCACCACCAAGGGGTTGATGACATAGTCAATTTCAAAGGGACCAATGAAGCGGGGGGGAAGTTTTTGATGCCAGTGGTTAGAGCATTGGACTAGTAACCGCATTGGACTAGTAACCGAAAGGTTGCAAGTTCAAATCCCCGAGCTGACAAGGTACAAATCTGTCGTTCTGCTCCTGAACAGGCAGTTAACCCACTGTTCCTAGGCTGTCATTGAAAATAAGAATTTGTTCTTAACTGACTTGCATAGTTAAATAAAGGTTAAAAAAAAAAAAAAAAAAAAAATGGCAGGTCCTTTGATGAGAGCCATACCTTTTGACCCGGGGTGTAGACTGGAGCTGAGGCCCGGCTATGGTTGGCTTGGGACTGGGTCCTGTCGGAGGCACAAAGGGCAGCCCGAGCCTTCCTCCAGGCACCGTGACAACGGCGCGGATGGTCCTGGACAGAGGGAACCGCAACCTCTTGGGCGGGGAACAAGGGCAGTTGTAACCCAGAGCACACACGAAGGGTGACATAACTGATGAGGCATTGGTGAGGGTGTTGTGGGCATATTCAACCCAGGGTAGCTGAGCGCTCCAGGAGGAAAGGTTAACAGAGGTCACGCAGCGTAGGGCAGTCTCCATCTCCTGGTTGCTCCGTTCGGTCTGGCCGTTGGTCTGGGGGTGATATCCAGAAGACAGACATTGATACCAAGAGCTGAAATGAAGGAACTCCCGGACATCTCTCTCCATGGTGGGCCACCAAAGCGCTGACGCAGGAAGGCGAGGGTCCAGTTCATACCAGAGGTGGAGCGGGGTCTACGTCCCGCACCAGAGCCGCCACCGCGGATAGATGCCCACCTGGACCCTCCCCTATAGGTTCAGGTTCAGTGGCCGGAGTCCGCACCTTGGGGGGGGTGTACTGTCATGCCCTGACCTTAGAGAGCAGTTTTATTTCTCTATTTTGTTAGGTCAGGGTGTATTGTGGGGTGGGCATTCTATGTTCTATTTTCTATGTTTTGTATTTCTTTTTGTTTTGGTTCTCAATCAGGGACAGCTGTCTATTGTTGTCTCTGATTGGGAACCATACTTAGTCAGCCCTTTTTCCCACCTGTCGTTGTGGGTAGTTAACTTTGTTTGTGGCACTTCACAGTTGTTCAGTTTGTTTCTTGTTTTATTGGTGACATTTTGAAATTAAAAGGAAAATGTTCGCTCACAACGCTGTACCTTGGTCTTCTTCCTGCAATGACCGTGACATTCTGGCTGTGTTGTCGGTGGTGAACTGGCGAGAGAAGGCATCAGGCTTGGTATTCTTCGAACCGAGGCGATAAGTGAGTGTGAAATTGAATCTCCTGAAAAACAAGGCCCACCTGGCTTGCCGGGAGTTCAGACATATGGCGGTCTGGATGTAGGACAGGTTTTAATGGTCAGTCCACACAATGAAGGGGGTTACAGAGCCCTCCAGCCAGTGATGCCATTCCTCCAGAGCCAGCTTAACTGCCAGGAGTTCCCGGTTTCCGATGTAAAAATGTCTCTCTGCAGGTGGAAGCTTACGGGAAAATAATGCACAGGTTTTCTGATCAGAGGGGGAACATTGAGACAGAACAGCACCTACCATGGTGTCAGAGGCATCCACCTCCACGTTGAACTGGAGTTCTGGGTCGGGCTGAGTAAAGACCAGAGCGGAGGTGAAGCGATGCTTGAGTTCCAGGAAAGCTGCCTCTGACTCAGGAGTACAGTGGAACGGAGTGGAGGTGGAGGTGAGAGTGGTGAGAGGTGCTGCTAGACGGCTGTAGTTGCGGATGAAACGTCTGTAAAAATGTGCAAACCCCAGGAAATGCTGTAGCTGCTTCAGGTTGGTGGGCGCAGGCCACTGACTGCCATGAGCTTGGCGGGGTCCATATGTAACTGTCTCTGTGCAATAATATAACCCAGGAAAAACACTGCGGCAGCATGGAACTCACATTTTTCAGCTTTACAAAAAGCTTATTCACCAACAGCCGTTGAAGAACATGTTGCTGGTAAGCCTCAGGGTCCTTGGGAAAAAAATCAGGATGTCATCTAAATAGACAAAAACTAAGCATCCAATCACATCCCTCAGCACGTCATTGACTAAGTTCTGGAAAACAGCAGGGGCGTTAGTAAGACCCAATGGTGTGGTGCAGTCTTCCAACCATCCCCCTCTCTTATGCGGACAAGGTGGTAGGCATTCCGGAGGTCGAGTTTGGTAAACACCGTGGCACTATGGAGGGGGGCAAAAGCAGAGCTGATGAGTGGCAAGGGGTACTTGTTCTTAACAGTGATATTATTCAGCCCACGGAAGTCTATGCACGGCCTCAGTGACCCATCCTTCTTCACAAAGAAAAACCCAGCACCCATCGGGGAGGAAGATGGCTTGATAAGTCCTGCAGCCAGAGAATCCTGGATGTACCTCTCCATAGCCTTTTGCGTGGGACAAGAGAGGTTAAGCAACTGGCTACTGGGGAGAGGAGCTCCAGGCTGGAGGTCAGTGGCACAGTTGTACAGCTGATGAGGAGGCAGCGACAGGGTGTTGTGCTTGCTGAACACAGGAGCTAGATCGTGATACTCGGGAGGAACTGATGACAGGTCCGGAGGTTCTGGAATGAACTGGGGCACAGACAAGGCAGGGGGAAGGGCAGAATGTAAACAATTATTGTGACAAAATGTACTCCAAGTGGTTACCTTTCCGGCGGTCCAGTCAATATGTGGGTTGTGTAGCTTTAACCATGGATGGCCAAGAACCAGGGGCGATTAAGGACAGTCGATTGTGGAAACTGATCTTTTCCTGGTGATTTCCAGGGAGATGCAGGATGACAGGGATGGTTCTCTCACAGACACAGGCGAGGAGCTTTCCATTGAGAGTGTTGACATCAAGGGGCGAAGCGAGTGGAACAGTGTCCAGGCCCAACGGGTAACAACACCTCGGTCCAGGAAGCTCTCGTTGGCACCCGAATCAATGAGGGCAGACAGAGGAAAAGCCTGGCTCTGCCACACAAGGTTGCCTTCAAGCAGGGGTCTGGGGGGAAGATGGGCTCAACAGTATGTCCCCCACTACTTCCGAGCCCCCTCTTTTGCTGGATGCAGGGAACAAGTGGAGACAAAGTGACCAACCTGGCCACAGTATAGGCAGCTCCTAGCGCCAATTCGTCATTGCCTCCCCTCTGGAGAGAGACAGGCCCGGCCGAGCTGCATGGGTTCAGGATCTGGACGAGCCTGGGGCAGTCGGAGAAGGAGTGAAAGGCACTGAAGCAGATGTTATGTGACATGCAACCCTACCTACCCTCTCCCTCCGACGCTCATGGAGACGGTTGTCGATATGGATAGCGAGAGAGATGAGTTCAAGTCCATCAGGCTCATCCCTGGACAAAAACTCACCCTTGAGGGTCTCTGAGAGACCAGCGAGTAGTATAGTGGGGAAGCCAGGAGTAGCAGGATGACGAGACATGGGATAGGAGACAATCGGCTCGAAACACAGACTGACTGAGCAGAGATTACGATCTGGCAGCGTGGAAGTGGCAGGGCTGAGTGTTTGTAGAGGTCTTCATTATGGAACAGGTTGCAGCTGGTGGGGATCTGCTCTGATTCCAGCACACCTGTCTCCGCCCACACAATCACACACACACAGAGAGAGAGAGAGAGGGAGATAGTAAAGGGGGATTGGTGGGAGGTCAAGGAGTCACAGGGTGAGCAGTAGAGGGCGTTGCAGGAGCAGATGTGACATGTAGAATAAGACCATAGCCTACATTTTATGTGCAATAGTAATAGGTATTGAATAGCTGACCTGTCCCATAGGGCTATCAGAAGAGAATTCTATATCAATGTCATGGGGATTTTAGAAGCACCTAGGCCTAATACAGCACTCATGTGCTGCACTTCCACCGAAGACTTACCCAGCACCAGTGGGTCGCCAGTGTTTTATGTTAATGTAAGCTCTAGTGTTTTTATGTTTTCATGAGGAGTGTGACACTAAAGACTTGGGGCAAGCCGAATCAACAATATCTGCATCATCAAGACAGTTATTTTGTGAGGTGTTGAAGTTCACAGTTAGCCATTGTTATGTAAATGACAGCTGAAAAGTACCAGTGGCCTGGCTTTACCCCCAAGTGAGAGCAAGTCCGCCGGAGCCATGGCCCAGTGAGACACGTAGATGGAAACAGAAAAGTCATAATCTTTTGCGTAAAACACTGGGGTAAATCTCAGATGGAAACTTGCCGATGAAGTCGGTCAATGGGCTGGATGCTGGAGGGGGTCTGTCTGTCTGTCAATGGGCTGGTGTTGAGCCAGAGGGCTCCCAGAGAAAGGCCATTCTCACTGTCTGATTACATGCTGAAGGTGTAACAGCGTTCAAGCTCCTACAGCCCATCTCAGCCCTTCTATGCCTTGCCCTGTATTTGCTGGAGAGGTTTGCATGGTAATCTCTTCACATCTGTTTATCAAGTGCTGAGTGCTACTGTACTCTATACTAAACTGCTCCCTCTGACAGGACACTGGTGCACTTCACTGTAAGGGGTATCTGTAACTGCTAATGTAATGTGTCTGGAAACTTAGGTTTCTCTTAGGTATTGTTAAGAACAGGCCTTATACCCAACTTTAGAGTACACACAAATACTTTGAAATGATTCACTCTCTCTCCTGCATCTGATTCACCCTCCCTCCTGCGTTATGAAACAACTCTGGCTGCTGTGTGTTCCCTCCCTCCCTGGGTCAGACATGAGGGCCTGCCTGAGCTGCACGCTCCATGCCCTGTGCTGGTGCTGCATGCTCTATACACTACGTAACTCTTCTCTGTCCCGACTCCCACACAGCTGAGATGTGTCATCGTTAACCTCCTCTCTCTTCAAGCCGTCTGTGGGAGGCAGGGAGGAAGTTTAAGGAGCAAAAATAAAATGAAATGGAGACCAAACAAAAATGGTCATTTAGGACTTTTTGGATGTGAGTCTCAGATGAGATGCGGAGATGCCCTGTTAGTTTATTGCAATGACTGTACTGATAATTACAACCACATGAATCGCAACAATTTGGTACATAATGACTGAACTACAGACAAACACTACTTATTTTGATTCCTTGCACTGAGAGGTCCAGGAATTAATGGGAGACTTTGGCAATAACTATGACATTTGAAAAATGAAAAGATGAAAAGTCCCATGAAATGGGATAATATTGTTCAGGAACAGCCCTGTGTATAACCTCTTATGAGCCCTGCAAGAAGTTTTGCCAAATCAAATCACATTCCTGTTCATAACACACATCAAAGACTTAATAGCATAGCAGCAGGTCCAAATAGACAAGACCTCTTCCTCCCCTGAGAGGGGTTGTAATGGTGGAGGTTACACTGAACTTGATTACATTGTCTGTCTGTCTCATCTCCTGTTGGACTGTCAACCTGTTATAGTACAGTGTGAGCTGGCCAGACATCACAGGACAGAGGAGCCAGATTTAGAAACTAGAAAGAGATAGTATAGTAACAGGCCCGCTTGGGACAATAAGGCCATCTTCCCCCATGTCAGACTTGATAGGGGAGTGAAAGCAAAAATGGCAGTTGATATTCAACAGACACACACCAGCCCCAAAATATCACAGTGATAGTGTGTCTCATTACAGTGTAGAAAAGACACAGGACAGAAGGGATCATATTCCTTCTATGTCTTTCACCTAAGCTTTTTCAAGGAAAGGGACAGGGAAGGGGGAAAGGCCAGGCACAATTGAATTTGCTCTGAATCTGTGGCAATGCCATTGTGGGTTGACAGGCCTTGGATGTGTTTCAGGTCAGTGAGTGTAGGGGTTAGGGGGGCTAGGGAAAATCCAGCCAACATCCCACCCCCACCTCAGGACCCAGTCCAGTGGAGCACAGGAGCTACCCTTCTGGGGTGCCCTGGCCCAAAACACAGGGGCCACTGGAACTGTGTCATGTTGTAGGTCTCCTGCTGAATGGTGAGTCTGCCTCTAAACTTGAGACCACACTAGCAAAGCAAGAAACAGACAAACAAAAAAATTGACTAATAATTCCCTTATTAACCGGGTATTTTTTCCTTATGAGCATTTCCTCTTAAACATTGGATTCCACAAATCCATGACTATAAAATGAAATACGAGGCTCATCAATGAGTCGGTGCAAGTCCGTATCCAGCGCCACTGGCTGAAAGGGAGAGTAGCACTCTGTTTTGTATACATTAGGTGAACAGCCCCAATGACAGCAGCCCCCCTGTGGGTCTGACACTGTCCAGCTGGAGCTCTAGGATGGTCAGATCATAACTCCATGATCAGTGAGCATTCCCCAAACCCCACTAAATCAACACACATGGAAATATCTCAGCAGTATTTGCAGCATATTCAGGATGCATTTTAGGATACAGGTGAAATATAAACATTGTAAGATCATTAAAAAAACTGGAGAGACAAAAAATCAACTCATTAAAGAGTAGTGCTTCTTGGGCTTGTAGTGTGTTCAAGATTTAAAAAGTCTTCTAAAGTTTGTAATTTCCTCTTTCCAAACTTGAAAGTAAATGTATCAACCCGTATAAAAATGATGCATATCCACATAATTAACATTTCCTGTTGCAGCTGGATTATTTTCTGCTGTGGCAAACTGGCTCAAATTAAGATCCTACATCTGTAGGGAGAATCCTAAAACCCTACTGTATGTTTTGCTAATGGGTTTGTGATGTATTAATTTGATGAAGGGTGGGATTACTGTCTGGAAGAACACTGCTCTGAAAACCAAAAGCTTTAAAATGGAATTTACCAGTAGTACAGTACTTTACTCTGTGCAACCTACAAGACAATTAGCTCTATAGGTACAAGATAGGATCTTAATTTGATCACGCTGTTGCAGGAGGGAGGTTTTGCAAAGTATTTGAGGTTTAAAGAGGCTTCCGAAGTTTGTAATTTCCACTTTGAAGTTTCAGACTTGAGTTTCCCTTGAAAAATGTATCAACCTCTAGAAAATTGTCCATTAATTATATAATAATAATATAATTCACATTTCCTGTTGCTGCAGGATTGTTTTTCTTGCTGTAGCATACTGGCTAACATTAAGATCCTACATCTGTAAATGCCTATTTAAATGTGTTAAATGCTGTAAAGGCCTATTTAAACGTATTAAATGATGTTTTAGAGCTCATTTCCCCCATACATTCCATATTTACACTAGAACACACACACACACACACACACACACACACACACACACACACACACACACACACACACACACACACACACACACACACACACACACACACACACACACACATTTTCAGATAAGGCTGACCAGCGGTAATTGTGGTCCTTATTACAGTAAATGGTGTACACCCTGTGTAAACCATAGTAAATTACAACCAGATGGGAGATTAAAGTCTGGTGAGGGGACTGCTGCCCTGAGCACCACTGCCCCCCCCCCTTCCCCCCCCCCTCCGTAGGAGGAAGGAGAAATCCATATTTCCTGATTGTGATTGCACTTCTCCCCTGGGACGGGTATTTATAACTAAAGAGGAGTAGGGGGGGCTCTTTGTCACTATAACAACGTAGCAACTACAACAGCCATGACAGCCAGCACCTCCCTGCCATTGCATGTCCAAACAGTCTGGCATGCTCATTCACTTAGTCTGGATCACATGAGCTTACATGAGGAGGGAGTTAGAGTAAGGTGGAATTGATCTGCGTGTGTCTGTGTGTGTATGTGCATGCCTAAGTGCATGATTTTGAGTTTGTGATCCTAGAGAGAGTTGTCTGCTGTGTAATCTGAAGTCTCAGGTGTTTACTTTGTGGCCTGGCTGTGTTGGCTACCACAGTGCCAGTGTATAAATGGCTGCATCTCTTCAGTATCGGCCGGGGTAATTGGCTGTATGTGACACAGATGGTCAGACTCAAGTATTGTTTTGCTCCAAGTGTTGATGTAAAGGAAACACCTGTACAGAATAATTTCCTCACTCACTCACTCACTCACTCACTCACTCACTCACTCACTCACTCACTCACTCACTCACTCACTCACTCACTCACACTCACAGCACCAGCACCGGCACTGGAGGCCATGCTTTCCTCTGTGCTCCAGCTCAGGGACGCTCGGGAAATGAATCAACTGTGAAATGTTATGATAAAGACCTTCCCCCAAATCAGAGGATTGCACTCTCGCACAGAGTCAAATGAGGTAAACAAGGAGGAAAATGATCATCTAACACAAACCCTCTTCGTGGAATGGAGACAGTGGAACCGTCTTGCACCCGTTCCTAATCCACTATAGAGGAGAACATTATGAAAAAGCCCCCGCTGTCGTGAAATTCTTACTTCCTCATCCACATCCAACCATCCTCATAGAGAATCTGTTATAAGGAAAGCAACATCATTGAGACCATTCCCATGGATTTTGTTAGCAGGTGTTGAAAACTGTCTTACTGTTAGGGCTCACTGAAATATATGGAATGTGAGCAACACAACTGGTAGATGGCAAACATGGGGAATGTGTTCCTTATGAAAGAGGGGGTTGATGACTGGATGATCATCAGACAGTGAGACAGCCAGGCCACCACTGTTCAAAAGGGAAACCCACCCGGACTGTATTGAGATAACCCATCAACAACTCTAACTAGCTCTAATAAATGGATCGCTGGCAAAAGTACACACTTAAACATATGCACAGACAGACAGACACACATTCATTCACACCAGCACCTGTGACAGGTTTGCTTCCGTCCCTCTCCTTGCCCCAACCTGGGCTTGAACCAGGCACGCTCTGAACACATCAACAATGGTTCTCCACGAAGCATCATTAATGATCACTCCACAAAAGCGAAGTAAAAAATTACCACAAGGTCTCAGATCGAGTGACGTCACCGATTGAACGCTACTAGCAAGTACTGCTAACTAGCTAGCCATTTCATACCGTTTACACAGTCAAGCACGGCACAAGTTCCTTTTTCGGTGCACCTTTGTTCATATGAAAGGAGCAGGATGAGTAATCGGCCCAGGTTTGTAAACACTTCTCTTCATGGCCCAGTCAGCCTGAACTCTCATATTGGACAGGAGTCACAGTGAGAGTCATAAAAAAACTTTGTCAACAGTGGCAGCCACGACACTGACGAGAAACCATCATCATCAATTAAGAGTGTATATTTCAGAGAGGAGAAACACTCCAGCCTGAAAGAGCCAGAGCAGGAGAGGGACATTTATACATGGTCTCCCCAACCACATGGCCAATGTTTGCTTTTCCATTTTAGTTGGCCTGCCTGAAGAATGGTTTACTGTGGGCCCAGCAGGGTAGATACCTACATCCCATACCTCCTCTTCACATAAGCAGAATGACTCTGTCCACTCAGTGTATCCTAGCTAACCCTATTGAGGATGACCTCAAACAGCACACTGTGTCCAAAGCATAAGCACTTTGTTTAAGTTTCGGTACCTTGTTTAAGCTTGCTCAAATAGGCCATTACCCAGAGTCCATCCAGACATGGTACTCAAGTGACACGTCACATTCAGTAAGATTGAATGTTTCTGGTTAGATGAAGACGTGCAAAAAGACACATTATGATCTGATTGTTATCCTCAGAGCTTAACGCAGGGAGTTCCCCAGGAATGCTGCATGTGATGAATTCATCATGAAGTGTGTGGGATGGGGAAGAAGGAGAAAATCCTGATAATCCTCCTTTGGCTACTGTGTGAGATGTCTGGAAATAATTTATTTCTACATGTCAAAGCAGCATATCACAACTCCTAAAAGGGTAAGTAAAATGCCTTATCTTGGAATAACTGCAGGAAGATGGTTTTACACTCATCTGACAATTTTGCGGTAATCTGGAAACATAAACTGGACCAACACAACAGCACTGTGGATAAACACTCAGGATTTACCCGGCAGTCCCTATAACAGCATTGACTGTATTCAGCATTAGCAGGGCAGATGTTTAACAGAAGCATTCCAGCCAGGCCCTCTCCCAGAAAAGCACTGTTTTAATGTAATACAGTATAGCACGGTGACATTGAGAAGTGAGATACAGTATACACTGAACAAAAATATAAACGCAACATAATGAATCATACTGAAACATGAGGTGATGGTGGCAGATGAATGGCACGACAATGGGCCTCAGGATCTCGTCACGCTATCTCTTCGCATTCAAATTGCCATAGATAAAATCCAATTGTGTTCGTTGTCCAGAGCTTATGCCTGCCCAAAACATAACCTCACCTCCACCACGGGGCACTCTGTTCACTACGTTGACATCAGCAAACTGCTCGCCCACACGACACCATACACGTGGTCTGCGGTTGTGAGGCCAGTTGGACATACTGCCAAATTCTCTAAAACGCTGTTTGAGGCGGCATATGGTAGAGAAATTAACATTCAATCCTCTGGCAACAGCTCTGGTGGATATTTCTGTGGTCAGCATGCCAATTCCACGCTCCCTCAAAACTTTAGATATCTGTGGCATTGTGCTGTGTGACAAAACTGCACCTTTTAGAGTGGCCTTTAATTGTCCCCAGCATAAGGTACACCAGTGTAATGATCATGCTGTTTAATCAGCTTCTTGATATGCCACTTCTGACAGGTGGATGGATTATCTTGGCAAAGTATAAATGCTCATTAACAGGGATGTAAACAAATTTGTTCGCAAAATTTGAGAGAAATAATATTTTTGTGCGTATGGAACATTTCTGGGAACTTTTATTTCAGCTCATGAAACATGGGACCAACACCTTACATGTTGCATTTATATATGTTTTCAGTGTTTATTCTAAAGGCTTCCTTTACTGTATGTTGTATCTCATTGTTGTGTAGTTTACATTCCCCATCTATTTCCAAACTGGGGACACCAGCTTAACCTGATACGTGTTAAGAGAGCTGGATTTTCACACCCCTCATGTTTTGACTAAGCAGGCCATGAGCTGACCATGTGGATTAGTATTTATGATGTGGCGGTCCCTGCCTTGCCCCTGTCCCTGCCTCTCCGCAAGCCCCTGCCTCTCCCCTGCCCCTGCCTCTCCTCTGCCCCTGCCTCTCCGGTGCACCTGCCTCTGCCTCTCTTCTGCCCCTGCCTCTGCCTGTGCCCCTGCCTCTCTTCTGCCTCTGCCTTTCCCCTGCCCCTGCCTCTCCTCTGCCTCTCCGGTGCACCTGCCTCTGCCTCTCTTCTGCTCCTGCCTCTGCCTCTCCTCTACTTGTGCCCCTGCCTCTCTTCTGCCTCTGCCTTTCCTCTGCCCCTGTCTCTCCTCTGCCCCTGCCTCTCCTCTCCTCTGCCTCTCCTCTGCCCCTGCCTCTGGCTCTCCTCTGCCCCTGCCTCTCTTCTTGCCTCCCAGACTCCCACTCTCCTACTGACTCCTGTTACTGTAGTAGCCAGCCAGCCAGTCTCTCCCTCTGAGTTCTGACCCAGGGCTCTGTTCTGCATGGAAAACCCAGAGGGACGTGCAGCTCTGGTCGCCCCATGCTTCAAGCGCAGCTGAGTGCAATGAAACTCAAGTCTCCTCATTCACACAACGCCTGCTGGCACAGGGCAGCCACTGCAGTGCCATTCAGACCAATAGGCAGAGTCAGTCTATGAACAGTGAGACAATGGTTGTGAATGGGCCCTGGGAGGCGACCTGCTCTGCATTAAACATGAGGCCAGTGTAGACAGAGCCAGCAATTGCTCACCTTAAGAGGAAGAGAGAGACTGAATGGGTTCTCTGATGCAGGAACACGTCTGCCAATGTCCGGTGGCACGTCCACTTAGAAGTGTTATTGCAGCATGGCACAAGACTTTGAATGGGGCCTCACTATCAGTTCCGGGAAAATGTATTGCCATACATTTTGGGACTACGGCTAAAGTTGGGCAACGCCAAGGCAGAAAACACAGACCAGCTTTGTGATAATAAGTATACTGTATAGTCACAGAAGACATTATTGTGCATTCTCCGGTTATCAAACAGAGAAGAAAGATGGAGAGACAATTACAGCTTGTAGCAGGTGAGGTGAAAAGTGCAGAGAGGTGAATTTCTTGTTACTGCACTTTCATGCCATTTTGACCAGAGTGACATTGCCAAGTCTCTAAACATCTAACAGAAATACCAGGCTCTGATACTCATACCTCCCCTGCCTTCCTGGAGGTGGACATTTGAAGACAATGGTTTTCTTTTCTAACTCTGAAATTGGCAGATGAAATTAATTAGGCTGAGGGACAGAGAGAGTGGTCAGAGGCAGGCAGAGTTTCATCTGAACCATTCATAAAGAAATCAGTGAACATACTGAAGATATCCATTACTGCATATAATTCATAAAGTCTTTCAATTAGCCTGGAACCCCTGTGAAAACCTCTAATGTCTGAGGCAGAGAGGGATGCAGTTTGTCACGTTCCACCTCATGACTCAACTGTTTCAGCATGGCACGCGTTCAAAAAGGGATCATAGTATCAAGACACAATGAGCCATCACACATAATGGTCTGAAAGGCTTCTGCTGAGCCTGTTAGAAAGAAGTGTTCGTCAAGTTCATAGATAGGCTAATCTGATATGTCAATACCAGTGTAATAAAAACATATATAGATATTATTAATATTATCCTGTTAATAATGTGAAAAACTATAATCATAATTGTCATGATAATCATACAAATAATAATTTATTAGGCCTATCCTCAAATATATGGGCCAATCATGTGCCGCATTGATATATCGCAATAAACTGGATAGCCTGGGCTATGAATCGTATCTTGAATAAAAATTAAAATGATTATAACATTTGTATTGAGTTCTGTATAGCATATTGAAGCATAACATACCTGAGCAGGTGAAAGCTGAAGTTGGAACGTCACCGCAATCTGGATGACGAACGAAGCAAAGGGTTTCATTTCGTGTTTCTTGTCAGAAGGCCAGATGATGAAGTTTTACAATGCAAGCGAAATCCACCAAAGTGCAGATAGACCGCGTAGATATTCTGGTAATAACCCTCCAGTCCAGAGAAGAAATTGCAGAGGAGACACTTCTCGTTCGTTCCTTCTTCAATAATCGTGAGGCAATGAGCGCGTCGTCATGCGGGATAAGTGTAACCTGACGAGTTGACCAGGCTACAGAAAAATGCTCTCAGAAAGTAAGTTGATATGCATTTGTGTAATTTAATATGCAAAAACAAAAAACAAATGGACACAAAAAAATACAGTAATATTGTTGCCTTTTTAAAGTAGCTTACAAAAACAAAATATATGTTAAGCAGAACTGTCTACCAAATCAGCAAGTCCAACAATCTATAAATGTCTTTCCAAAAGTTGCAATTATATATACATTCAAAAAGTGCACGCTGAGCCAGCTGTCACACTTTGTAACCTGGTCAATTTGAACGGTCTTCTTGCTCTGTTCATTTCCTGGTAAAGTGACATACAAGCTATTAATTGCCTCCCACTGCCCCTCAACATGTTGCCCATTGAAATCCCCTCCCCTCCAGTTTCCCTCCATCTCCCTCTAGACTTTATACACTCCTCCTTCTCTCCTCCGTGGAAATACTTAATAGAACTCGTGAAGGTACAGTATATGCTGTTTTCTTATGGGGTAGAGTTTTCCATTCATAGCCCCAACTACTTGATAATTGTATGAAACCTTTGACATTTGTTGGACAGTTCAGGCTCTTCTCAACCATATGTCACTGTTTAGGAAGACTAAAATGGTCCCTAATTGTCAGGCTGTTAGGATGTAGACATTACAAATTTCCCAACATACAGAATGAGTGTCACATTTTCATTAGAAAGGACACTATGTTCTTTGTCACTGTCAAACTATATATCCTCTTCGATCTCCCCACCCCAACCCACTCCATAGTCTGATTTCATGGAGACTGATTAGTCCCACGATGCAACAAAAAAAGAAATAGTGTACCACCAAGGCAGCTTTTGTGAGAGTATGTTATTGTTGATGTTGCACAGTTGATCCATTTTCAGTCTCTTGGGTATGAGAATCCTGGTACTTCTGTGAGATACAGAAGGTTCTTGTTTCCAACCATGACATCCTCTGTCTGAGAAAGTGTCACTGAAAGTACTCAGGATGTACAGAGTCATTGTGGAGCAAAGCAAACATGTATATTCCCTTTTAACAGGAACATTTAATACCCTTCTCCATGGGTTCAGGATCCAGGATGCATGGAGATTTTCTCTTTAAGAGAGATGGGCTTTTATATTTAGTTGGGTCTGGGAGAGGGAGATTCCTTGACTGTTGACACAAAGAGTTAATCTTCTGTATGGGACTCCTGTGTTTGCAGTAGCACAGGAATGCAAAGATTCTTCACTTGTCTTCCACACATTCCTCCAGCAGCGCTGAATGATTCCACCGCTGTCCGCTATTGTACAGACCACACTTAGGATGATGGTGTTTGTAAACATTTGAGACACTCTGAGGAGACCCAGCAATCCCACCCTACCACCACCTACATGCCCACCCCAGCTCAACGGACCATGGGTCAGTGCAAATGGACATGGATGATAAACAACTCCTCCTCAAAGAATGCCATAGAATTACAACACAGATGTATATAATCATGTCCACCCTAAGGACCACCACGAGCCACTCCTGTTTGGGCTGTCAGATTCTTTCTTCATAGCAATATTCATCTTTATATCTAGTCACTTTTTGACCAAAACAGCACACTGGACAGGATATATCCCCAGTGTCCTATATCACACGTACACTTCAGCCAAAACAGGATTATGGAACGGTTTAACTCAAGGATTCTTTGTGCTTCTCTATTATTCATGCATTCAAAATCTGAAGCATGAATGTCATATTGGTGACAAATTTGATAAAGTGTATTCCAGACAACGTGTGGAGGGATGGGAACGATTATATAACTCCTCAACGTCCTAAAGTCATCCAATGCAATCACACTGACACATATCAGCATCATCAGCCATGACTGTGGACTTTGTGTGTTTTCACAGTTTTGCATAAACGGAAAGAAAAATAAGTAAAAACTTGTGAAAATGGAGGGCTAAAACCAACAGTGGTCATCCCCTACGACAACAACAGTGGCCATGGGCTGTGTTTGTTCAGAGGACCGACGCAGACACTCAGTACAGAGCTATGCCTCTGCTGCCTCACCATCTGTCTAGTGATTTAGGTCTGTTTTTAAAGGTGCACTGTGTGATAAGAGCTAATTAGCTCCCTCAATCAGTTTGCAGTATAAATATATGCTAACAGGACAAGCAAACCTGTTGAGAGTGACTGGGCTCTAAAGGCAGATGAATCTTTACACTGTCGGTCGTCCCCTGAAACAACCCTGGGTCCTGCAGTGATTTTGCTCAAACCATAGTGCTGGAGGTTCAATGTTATCCTTGTGCTCTCTAGTCCCATGTCAAATATTCTGACGCTTGTCCATGTGTTTAGACAAGAGGAAGTCGAATTCCTGCTCTGATCACATGTTTCGTTTAAGTAAGATAGAACTGTTTTTTTGTTCCAAAAACGATTCAAAGAATGAATAGAATTCAAGGATTATCTGTTAGGACAAAACATTTATTAAGCCACGTTTACATTTCAAGTAATAAACATTCAAATGTTAGATTTTGGTGATAAACCTGTAAAACTGCCACAATGGACCTAAAACATCTTACTGAATCTATAACCATCCAAACCGTTTTATAATTATTTTGCTCATTACCTAATATGTGCCAGTACTGGTAAGTGCCCTTGGCTTAATGTTACATTATTCCTTCATTAAGAACACTGTCCCAATGACCTTTTCCATCACATGACATTTAAGCGGAGTAGTGAGTGGAAAATGAGCTGGTTCCATTCTGTGTGGATGAGTGATAGATAATCTAGGAGACCATTAAGAGCAGAAAGCCAATGTAATAAGTCCATGTTTATTTTGTGAAGGAATTTGGAATAGTGATACAAAACAATCCTAACCAAAACGCCAAAACAATGGCCGTTGTGAAGAGTGCTCCAGTAGAAAGTAGTGTGGAAGGTCGTCAGGTCAACTTGTAGTAAATGAGTCCCCAGCACACTCCACAGTGGCTATTGATGTTCTGAGGACCAAATGGGTGGCTCGCAGGAACTGGGGTGCCAAAGTAAGCACATTTCCCTCTAGCTGGTGACCCCTCATTTTCCCAGATTGCAGAGAAAAAGGTAAACAGATGAACAACATTAATGATGTCCATTCATCATTGTGGGCAGATCTGGTTTCCTCCACGGTGGGCCCTTTAGGGGGGAGGTAGCCAGAGAAACCCCTACTGCCATTTCAGGGGATTGATTAAGAGTACAGAGAGCTCCTCCACTCCTGAGATATGGGATCAATTATTGGTAAGTCATTACAGTAACTTCTATGGTATGGTAGATTGTGGCCTTTTGTTGATGATATGGCCCATCAACAACAAAAGGCTGAGGAATCCCATATTACAGTATGGTGCACTGAAGTTCTGGGTAAATGTATTCTTCAGTACAAATTATGAATTATAAAGAGAAGCACAATCAGGGGAATGCTTACACAAGACTGTGATGATTCAGAGTTGCATCATATTTGTATGGCTTGAGTTACCTGGACGGGCAAACACTTGACCACCTGGACAGCACCTCAACAGGATGTGAAATCATGCCATCACCAGACGCCATCTTCCTGTCATTAATTGGCCCAGACACTCTTGACATATTTTGTCCCCCACACACTGTTGGTAAACCATGATGAATAGTGGCAGGAGGGAAATGCTCCAGTCCTGAGTAAAAAGCTGCTTATTGTTGCTTAATGTGATTACCATTATATCACAATTAGCTCTTTCATTTGAACCACGTCAAATCCTCTTTACACTTCCGCGCCACACATTGTCCCACTTTTGTCTCAGCAGAGATCGACATTGTCTTCAAGGTTGTCAGGTGTCATCCTGTTTTCATTAGTGGTCTGTTCTGTCTGAGCATTGTTGCCTTCATAAGGAAGTCCGGCACAACACTTGTACAGTCAGTAGGAAGCTATTTTAGTCATAAGGTGTTATACAGTGTTATTGTTATGTCCGAATAGAAAAATACAAACCGGGATAAACTTTAACATGAGGATTGTTAGCTCTGACTTGGACAACACTGATCCAATCATCCACAGTCCACACAAGCCAAGAGGGGAAATGTTCAGTATTCTGGAAATGTCCATAGAAGTATTGTCTCTGTTCATTGTTCATCTGAGAAGTTATTCTAGTGACCTGCAGCAGAGTGCAATGTCTTTGCTGAACTACCACTACTGGTGGGGGACGCTGGCAACAATCATATAGTCCAATATGAGCATTTCCTCAGATTGCCCTCTCCTCTCCAGCAGGCCCTTCTCTCCTCACGAGGAAGTTCTCTCAAGCTAAGCTTGACGAGGAGCTGCAGCGTTGCAGAGACACTTTCAGAGGGAATCCCAAGTGTTTTTCTAAGATATAGTTTCATGACCTGCACCAGCCAGACATGGGGAAGGAAGCAGCATGCGGTTGGTCAGCCAGAGTAGGAAAAACAGCATTAAAAGTGAGTTATCGTGGATTGTGTTGATGCGAGTGGTAAAAGCCGTTAGGTTTGTTGAATAGTTGTGGAAGCAATCCTAGTCTCCCACAGTCAAAAAGCAGGTTATAACTCATCACGGCCATGATGATATGCTCAACTCCATTAAGAGGTAACACATGTCCAGAACAGACTGGGCAGGGGCCGCTGCTGAGTAAATGAGATGTTCTTAACATCATTCTTCTGTTTCAATAATCCAGAGGTGGGGCAAAAGTACAGGTCAGTAGGCAGGCTCAGGGTCAGGTGCAGGCAGAGTGGTCAGGCAGGCAGGCTCAGAGTCAGGACAGGCAAGGGTCAAAACCAGGTGAGTGAGAAAAAGAGAGACTGGGAAAAGCAGGAGCTGAGAACAAAACTGTGGGTTGACTCGACAAACAAGACGAACTGGCAATGGACAAACAGAGAACACAGATATAAACACACAGGGGATAATGGGGAAGATGGGCGACACCTGGAGGGGGGTGGAGACAATCACAAGGACAGGTGAAAAAGATCAGGGTGTGCAGTAATAAAACACCAGGTGCAAAATATATAGACATTGTACAGTTGAAGTCGTAAGTTTACGTACACCTTAGCTAAGTACATTTAAACTCACAATTCCTGACATTTAATCGTAGTAAAATTCCCTGCCTTAGGTCAGTTAGGATAACCACTTCATTTTAAGAATGTGAAATGTTAGAATAATAGTAGAGAGAATGATTTATTTCAGCTTTTATTTCTTTCATCACATTTCCAGTGGGTCAGAAGTTTACATACACAATTATTATTTGGTAGCATTGCCTTTAAATTGTTTAACTTGGGTCAAATGTTTCGGGTAGCCTTCCCCAAGCTTCCTACAAAAAGTTGGGTGAATTTTGGTCCATTCCTCCTGACAGAGCTGGTGTAACTGAATCAGGTTTGTAGGCCTCCTTGCTCGCACACGCTTTTTCAGTTCTGCACTCAAATGTTCTATAGGATTGAGGTCAGGGCTTTGGGATGGCCACTCCAATACCTTGACTTTGTTGTCCTTAAGCCATTTTGCCACAACTTTGGAAGTGTGCTTGGGGTCATTGTTCATTTGGAAGACTCATTTGCGACCAAGCTTTAACTTCCTGACTGGTGTCTTGAGATTGTTGGTGAGTGGCCGTTCAGGTTATATCAATATTGGACTCGTTTTACTGTGGATATAGATACTTTTGTACCTGTTTCCACCAGCATCTTCACAAGGTCGTTTGGGGTTGTTCTGGGATTGATTTGCACCTTTCGCACCAAAATATGTTAATCTCTAGGAGACAGAACTCGTCTCCTTCCTGAGCGGTATGACGGCTGCGTGGTCCCATGGTGTTTATACTTGCGTACTGTTGTTTGTACAGATGAACGTGCTACCTTCAGGCATTTGGAAATTGCTCCCAAGGATGAACCAGACTTGTGGAGGTCTACAATTTTCTTTCTGAGGCCTTGGCTGATTTCTTTTGATTTTCCCATGATGTCAAGAAAAGAGGCACTGAGTTTGAAGCTAGGCCTTGAAATACATCCACAGGTACACCTCCAATTAACTCAAATGGTGTCAATTACCCTATCAGAAGCTTCTAAAGCCATGACATCATTTTCTGGAATTTCCAAGCTGTGGAATAGTGATACAGTGAAGTATAAATTCAATAATCTGTCTGTAAACAATTGTTGGAAAAATGACTTGTGTCATGCACAAAGTAGATGTCCTAACCGACTTGCCAAAACTATAGTTTGTTAGCAAGATATTTATGGAGTGGTTGAAAAACAAGTTTTAATTACTCCAACCTAAGTGTATGTAAACTTCCAACTTCAACTGTAAATACAGTGTTGTTTGTACAACACCAGGTGTACTGAGGGATATAGAATATGAGCTCTATAACTTAAATGGAGGTATGTTTTTTGGCAGTAGCTTTTGAATGTGTTGAGATGAGGGAGTGATCTTTTTGGTACGGGTGATTATATTTGCGTTGATTGTCTATGAGATTAGATTTATTTCTAAATGTGAGAGACACTTAAAAAAACATGGAATCAAGGAGCAGTTAGATTTAGTAGACTGCAGCCCCACTAGACCACTGATGTTTATTTTTCCTGGGCAGCAATTGGGTTTACCTCAAATGAGTTTATCCTCCCCCTGGGGTTAAATTTAAACCTGCTCAGGAAGGAGACTCTGTCTCATAGTGATGAACGTACTTTGGTGCGAAAAGTGCAAATCAATCCCAGAACAGCAAAGGTCCTTGTGAAGATGCTGGAGGAAACAGGAACAAAAGTATCTATGTCCACAGTAAAACAAGTCCTATATCGACATAACCTGAAAGACCGCTCAGCAAGGAAGAAGCCACTGCTCCAAAACCGCCATAAAAAAGCCAGACTACAGGTTTGCAACTGCACATGGGGTCAAAGATCGTACTTTTTGGAAAAATGTCCTCTGGTCTGATGAAACAAAAATAGAACTGTGTGGCCATAATGACCATCTTTATGTTTGGAGGAAAAAGTGTGGGCAGAACTGAAGAAGCGTGTGCGAGCAAGGAGGCCTACAAACCTGACTCAGTTACACCAGCTCTGTCAGGAGGAATGGACCAAAATTCACCCAACTTGTGGGAAGCTTGTGGAAGACTACCCGAAACGTTTGACCCAAGTTTAAACGATTTAAAGGCAATGCTACCAAATACTAATTGAGTGTATGTAATGTTCTGACCCACTGAAAATGTGATGAAAGAAATAAAAGCTGAAATAAATCGTTCTCTCTACCATTATTCTGACATTTCATTTTTTTTTTTTAAATAAAGTGGTGATTCTAACTGACATAAGACATGGCATTTTTACTAGGATTAAATGTCAGGAATTGTGAAAAACTGAGTTTAAATGTATTTGGCTAAGGTGTATGTAAACTTCCGACTGCAACTGTTGTCACGATTGTTAGAATGATTTGACCAAGGCGCAGCATGCTTAGAGTTCCACATGTTTTAATAAAAGAAATTCACCAAAACAAATACAGAAAACAAACGAACCGTGAAGTAATTGCAGTGTAAACAGGCACTACACAAAAACAAGATCCCACAAACCACAAAGGGGAAATGGTTGCCTAGATATGATCCCCAATCAGAGACAACGATAAACAGCTGCCTCTGATTGGGAACCATACTAGGCCAACGTAGAAATATAATCACCTAGATGACCCACCCTAGTCACACCCCGACCTTACTAACATAGAGAATAAAAAGCTCTCTATGGTCAGGGCGTGACAACTGTACACACTTTTTAAAAAATATACCTTTACTTGTCCCTGCAAGCCCTACCACCCCTCCCCCAATTGGAGTAAACTAATAAACAATAACACTTAGGCTTCTACCTTCAGTATATACACATTATACACATTTTACAGACACAATCTATTTTACAATAGTTATATTTTGTTTGTTTTTAGTCCTTCCTCTATTTCTGATGTCCACCCAGTTTGATTTCAATTTGTAACTGTGCTATTTCACAACATTTCTGAACCTATGTACATTTTGCATTTGTTATCTTGTTGTTATTAGTCCCACCCTTCAGCTCCATTCAATCCCTCCAATCTATCTCTTAACACCATCCATTTTGGATTCTATTTACCATATATTTTTCAACTGTGCTTCACAAAAGTACTGAATCTTTCTATTCTCATAGCTTCTACAGATTGTTAAATTAAAGATAAACATTTTTGCTAAATAAATACTATATTATTTATTGATTGACTATGACTTTTCAAATCACCCAGTGTTGCTATCTGCAGTGTCAGTTCTAGGAAAATGTTGCAATTCTTCAGCCATTCCCGGACTTGTGACCAAAAACGAGCTACATATGGTCAGTACCAAAATAAATGATCTAATGACTCCCCCTCCTCGCAGCAAAATCTGAAGAGCTGGGTAGATTGTATCCCCCCCATATATATATATATATATATATATATATATATTTCTATTGGTTGCAAGAATTTTGTTTAATAATTTAAATTGAAAAATGTAGAAGTTTTGAATCCGGCGTTGTTTTGCGTGTCAATTCATAAACCATGTGCCATGGAATAAGTACATTGAAAATCTCTTCCCAACTATTTTGCATTTTATATGGCACATCTGTCAATTTGTTGGTTCTTAATTGAAATTGGTATATGTTTTTATTTATCACAATTTTCTTTAACCATTTATGGTCTTTAATACAGGGTCGACATACAAGTTCTTTACTTTTTCCCCCTTCTACTTGCCTCTTCCATTTTTGTGGTAATGCTGCAGTTTGTTGGTTGTAATTTGGGTAGAGCAGACATTTCCATATGTCTGTGTTAGCTGCATGTGTGGTTTAACTCCACCAGTCCTATTTATGAAATTGTTTACAAAAATTATACCTTTGAAATTTTTGGAGGGATAAAATGTTTTTTTTTTTTATCAATTAGTATATTTGAGTTTAACAACAATATTTGTTGTATTATTTGTTCTGTCTTTTCAGGTTGGTTAACCTGAAATTGCAAACAACTTTCTAAGGCTTGTTTAAAAAATAATGATATTTTGGAGATTATTTTGTTTTCAAATAACTGAAAGTGAGCAGTTGTAATCTGAATAAAGACCAAGATTTGGTTGCACCACAATTGCTGTGGTTTCACGCAATAGAAAACATGTTTAGCGTCATTGTCTTATAAAGTCATTAAAGTCATTCAAAGTGTTTCATTACAAAGTGTACTAGACTACTAAAATAAATAAATGGTTTATTCAAACATCATATTCAAGCACAAATGTTTCTAGATATTTTCATGTGTAACGCAAACCAGTGATTTTCATGAATTTTGAGTTTGACAACTAGGAAAATGTTGTAATTATTTTACTATCAAAATAGGGTTCCAGAATTTTCTTCTTTTTTGGTTCAATAGAGATTCATCCCAAACCATCTCAATTTGGTTGAGGATGGGGGATTGTGAAGGCCAGGTCATCTGATGCAGCACTCCATCACTCTCCTTGGTAAAAAAAATAGCCCTTACACAGCCTGGAGGTGTGTTGGGTCATTGTCCTGTTGAAAAACAAATGATAGTCCCACTAAGGCCAAACCAGATGGGATGGCGAATCGCTGCAGAATGCTGTGGTAGCCGTGCTGGTTAAGAAAGCGCGGACGGACGGAAGGACGGACAACCCTATTTTGATAGTAAAATAATTACCACAATTTCCTAGTAATTTCCTTAATTTTGTCACTAGAGTCAAATACTTTCTGTAGCATACATCAGAGTCAAATACTTTCTATAGAACAAACTTTCCATCAGGATAGGCAGCCAAAATGAATAATGAATGTCTGTGTGTTATATTAAACATAGAGGAGGGAGTAGAATGTAGGCAAGCAATAAATATTTCCGAACAACTACTAGTCGAATAAGACATGGGAAAGATGACGAATTTTGGCAAAGATATTTATTTGTAGGCTAATACACTTGAAACAAGTAGCCAACCCGAAAACTGCAGACATTACTAGTGCCTCCCCCACAATCAAACCACCATAAAAAATAAAAAATAAACGCAGCCTAACATGATCATTGACAGCTGCCTTGATTAACACAAATAAAACATGATTTCTGCTACTAAGAGTTCACGCGAAGGGGGGATTCTGGCAGGGGGAGATTTTCCGCACAACACCAGCACGGGTATCGAATGCATTTTGCACTGCGGGAGCCCCCATCACTCCGGAGCCCCCATCCAAAAAGTATCAAAATACAGGGAGGTGCTGCTAATAGCCCATAATGGGCTATTCTAATACTGTACATGGGGTCCAGGTCAGGATAACCAAAACATTTCTTTATTTAAGACTATCAGAAAGAATGTTGGTACTTACAGTGGGGAGAACAAGTATTTGATACACTGCCGATTTTGCAGGTTTTCCTACTTACAAAGCATGTAGAGGTCTATAATCTTTTATCATAGGTACACTTCAACTTTGAGAGACGGAATCTAAAACAAAAATCCAGAAAATCACATTGTATGATTTTTAAGTCATTAATTTGCATTTTATTGCATGACATAAGTATTTGATACATCAGAAAAGCAGAACTTAATATTTGGTACAGAAATCTTTGTTTGCAATTACAGAGATCATACGTTTCCTGTAGTTCTTGACCAGGTTTGCACACACTGCAGCAGGGATTTTGGCCCACTCCTCCATACAGACCTTCTCCAGATCCTTCAGGTTTCAGGGCTGTCGCTGGGCAATACGGACTTTCAGCTCCCTCCAGAGATTTTCTATTGGGTTCAGGTCTGGAGACTGGCTAGGCCACTCCAGGACCTTCAGATGCTTCTTACGGAGCCACTCCTTGGTTGCCCTGACTGTGTGTTTTGAGTCGTTGTCATGCTGGAAGACCCAGCCACGACCCATCTTCAATGCTCTTACTGAGGGAAGGAAGATGTTGACCAAGATCTCGCGATACATGGCCCCATCCATCCGCCCCTCAATACGGTTCAGTCGTCCTGTCCCCTTTGCAGAAAATAATCCCCAAAGAATGATGTTTCCACCTCCATGCTTCATGGTTGGGATGGTGTTCTTGGGGTTGTACTCATCCTTCTTCTTCCTCCAAACACGGTGAGTGGAGTTTAGACCAAAAAGCTATATTTTTGTCTCATCAGACCACATGACCTTCTCCCATTCCTCCTCTGGATCATCCAGATGGTCATTGGCAAACTTCTGACGGGCCTGGACATGCGCTGGCTTGAGCAGGGGGACCTTGCGTGCTCTGCAGGATTTTAATCCATGACGGCATAGTGTGTTACTAATGGTTTTCTTTGAGACTGTGGTCCCAGCTCTCTTCAGGTCATTGACCAGGTCCTGCCGTGTAGTTCTGGGCTGATCCCTCACCTTCCTCATTATCACTGATGCCACATGAGGTGAGATCTTGCATGGAGCCCCAGACTGAGGGTGATTGACCGTCATCTTGAACTTCTTCCATTTTCTAATAATTGCGCCAACAGTTGTTGCCTTCTCACCAAGCTGCTTGCCTATTGTCCTGTAGCCCATCCCAGCCTTGTGCAGGTCTACAATTTTAACCCTGATGTCCTTACACAGCTCTCTGGTCTTGGCCATTGTGGAGAGGTTGGAGTCTGTTTGATTGAGTGTGTGGACAGGTGTCTTTTATACAGGTAACGAGTTCAAACAGGTGCAGTTAATACAGGTAATGAGTGGAGAGCAGGAGGGTTCCTTAAAGAAAAACTAACAGGTCTGTGAGAGACAGAATTCTTACTGGTTGTTAGGTGATCAAATACTTATGTCATGCAATAAAATGCTAATTAATTACTTTTAAATCATACAATGTGATTTTCTGGATTTTTGTTTTAGATTCCGTCTCTCACAGTTGAAGTGTACCTATGATAAGAATTACAGACCTCTACATGCTTTGTAAGTAGGAAAACCTGCAAAATTGGCAGTGTATCAAATACTTGTTCTCCCCACTGTATTTATTTTGATCCAAAGCAATGAATGAGTAAGTCACTCAGCTTTATGTAGGTGCTGCTATATGACTTGATAATATATGATATTTTGGAAGTTATTTCATTTTCACAAAAACGAAAGTGAGCGAATGTAATCTGAATAAAGGCCAAAATAATATTTGTCAAGGCCAAAACATTTATTTCTGTTTTTAGAGGGAGACAAACGCAGGGCCAATTGTGCACCGCCCTATGGGACTCCCAACCACGGTCTGATGTGATACATAATAATAATAATAATAATACTTTTTTCTGTATTATTTGTTTTGTATTTTCTGGTGGATTGAACTGAAATTGCAACCAATCAGACGGTTGTGATACAGCCAATCTAACTAAGATATACATTTGATGATAGAATTCTCCCCCTACCCTCCTTCTAGACAAGTCTATTGTCCAGCTACCTGCCATTAGACATAATGGCGCTGTACAACGTGACCGTGTGTGTTTGAAAGAGTATTTTACAGTAAGCAACCATTTGTTTACCTTCATTAGACAACTTAGTTCCAATATTTCTGTAATTTAGTGATATTTATTCCCATAGTAATTTGTTATGGAGCCGTAACTAAATAAACATCGGAATTTTGAAAGAGTATATTTCTCATTATTTTATGAACAAAAGTATAAAGATGCCATTATTAGTTACATTGTTTTAGTTTGAACATGCAGACTGGCACTAAGAACAGCAGGAATGTTTCCCTAGTCTGCACCATTATTAGTGCAAAGGCCCCTTAAAGTGTTGCTCTTTACTACCCAGTGTGGTGGGGTGGGGGTCCACCCCCCCTCCCTCTTCCCCCCTCCCTTCCCCATGGGCCAGGTCTGTTTTCTGCTGCCCATCCTGTGCCCCCTGCCCTCGTGCCTTGAACCTCATGCGCTTTCAGTGAATCCAGCTGGAGACCTGCAAGGCAATCCCATTGTGCACCACTCAGGAGCCATGACCAACATGACCAATATATATATTGTCCTGCTATTAACAGGGTTAATAATATATCTGTGAGAATATCCAAGGGGCTTTTATATCATTCTAAATTAATAATAATAATCGCTTTCTTTAAAACATTTCAATATTTTGGAGATTATTTTGTTTTCAAATAATGTAAAATGTGCGAGAAAAAATGCCATTCTTGAACATGGGGTGACATTGTTACTAATTTGTAAATAAAGCCAGTTTGTTATTTATAATGATTTATTTCTGTGTTTACAGGGAGAGAAACCAAAAACCTACAGTAATCTCATGGGTCTCTTAGTCAAGGACAGCACAGGTATTGAACCAGCATCAGCAAATTTTTATCTAAATTCCCTTTTGAGATCAGATGAAGTAATTCTGAATGTAATCAGCTGTTTTTAAGAATGTGACTGTAATCTGATCAGACGCGTTTTTAAAAAGTAATCCAGGTTGATGGATTACGTAATCCCGTTACATTTAATCGTTTACTATCCAACCTTGCTCGTAATATTTGTAACAATAAAAAAATGTCATAGTATCGTTTACTTTACATTTATATTTTCAAAGATATACAAAGATAGAAATCAAAGATATAAATCATGATATGTGGACTGATACCTCTAACTTCAGTGCTCACACCACACGTGCACTGAAACTAGGACATGTTGACTAATCATTCTTCCCTCTGTCCGTGGTTACAACATGTTGAACTGACCCTGTTCTAACTTCCTATTTTCACATAACAGATTAGCAGTGAACCTGACATTAAAGATCATCATCAAGATATGTGGTAAAGGTCAGATGACTTGGGACGTGATCAGTGAATGTGTCAAGCGCTTACAGTATCATGATGAAAATCTATGTAGATGAGACCTCTTACCCCGTCTCTAAGGAAGGGGTGTCCTTAATTCCTCCATTAACACTGTGTTTTTATTGATGACAAACTCTAGGGCGAGAGGTGCTGAAATGGGAGATGGACTGTCGTCAGCTGAGGGAGAGAGAGAGAGAGAGAGAGAGAGAGAGAGAGAGAGAGAGAGAGATGGCCTGAGCAAGTGTGAGGTGAAATCCATCCCTGAACCAGTGTTTACACAAACTGAAGCCAAGCTAAATTGTGCCTCAACATTTACACTGAGTGTAAAAAGAGAGGGCTATATCTGTTCTTAGTTCTTAATTTTTTGAAAGGGGCATGCTTATTTAAGATGGTGAGGACATTACTTTTAAAGAACAATCAGGCATCCTTGACTGACGGGAGGAGGTCAATATCCTTCCAGGATACCCGGGCCAGGTCGATTAGAAAGGCCTGCTTGCAGAAGTGTTTTGGGGAGCATTTGACAGTGATGAGGGGTGGTTGTTTGACCACGGACCCATAGCGGATGCAGGCAATGAGGCAGTGATCGCTGAGATCCTGATTGAAAACAGCAGAGGTGCATTTGGAGTGCAAGTTGGTCAGGATAATATCTATGAGGGTGCCCATGTTTACGGATTTAGGGTTGTACCTGGTGGGTTCCTTGATAATTTGTGTGAGATTGAGGGAATCTAGTTTAGATTTTAGGACTGCCGGGGTGTTAAGCATATCCCAGTTTAGGTCAGCTAACAGAACAAACTCTGAAGATAGATGGGGGGCAATCAATTCACATATGGTGTCCAGGGCACAGGTGGGAACTGAGGGGGGTCTATAACAGGTGGAAATAGTGAGACTTATTTCTGGAGAGATTCATTTTAAAAATTAGAACCTCGAACTCTTTGGGCATAGACCTGGATAGTATGACAGAACTTTGCAGGCTATCTCTGGAGTAGATTGCAACTCCTTCCCCTTTGGCAGTTCTATCTTGACGGAAAATGTTGTAGTTGGGTATGGAAATCTCAGAATTTTGGGTGGCCTTCCTAAACCAGGATTCAGACACGGCAAGGACATCAGGCATGGTGGAGTGTGCTAAAGCAGTGAGTAAAACACACTTAGGGAGGAGGCTTCTGATGTTATCATGCATGAAACCAAGGCTTTTTCGGTTACAGAAGTCAACACATGAGAGTGCCTGGGGACATGCAGGGCCTGGGTTAACCTCCACATCACCTGAGGAACAGAGGAGGAGTAGGATGAGGGTACAGCTAATGGCTATCAAAACTGGTCGTCTAGTGCTTTGGGGACAGCGAATAAAAGGAGCAGCTTTCTGGTCGTAGTAGAATAGATTCAGGGCATAATGTACAGACAGGGGTATGGCGGGGTGCGGGTACAGTGGAGATAAACCCAGGCACTGAGTCATGATAAGAGAGGTTGCATCTCTGGATGCGCTAGTTATGCTGGGTGAGGTCACTGCATGTGTGGGAGGTTGGACAAAGGAGGTATCTGAGGCATGTTGAGTTGGACTAGGGGCTCAGCAGTAAACTAAAACAATGATAACTATCCTAAACAACAGTATACAAGGCATATTGACATTTGAGAGAGACATAAAGTGAGGCATAAAGCAATCACAGGTGTTGATTGGGAGAGCTAGCTAAGACAACAACGGGTCAGACAACAACAGCTAATCAGCTAAGACAACAACAGCTAATCAGCTAAGACAACAACAACAACAGGTAAAATGCGATGAATGGGCAGAGAGGGTCGGTTAACTACACACAGGGCCTGAGTTCGAGGCTGGGGCCGACAGATAAACAAAATAAACTAAATGGAGTACCGTGATTAATGAACAGTCCAGCAGGCATCAGCTATGTAGCCAAGTGATCATGGGGTCCAGTGAATAGCAATAAATGGAACAGGGAAGCCGCGGGGTAGTCGTTACTACGCTAGCACGCGGGAGACACCGCGTTTAACGTTAGCAGGCCGGGGTTAGTAGAAGCGTCTGCTCCAACGTCCGGCAAGGCCAGTTGAGGGCACAGTGGATGGAGTTCCATTGGCAGACCAGTTGTGGTGGAACGACGGGATGCCGTGTTGACAAAGGGTCAAGGCCAGATGGCAAAAGAGGTATTGTAGTTGTAGTAATTTTGTTTGCTAGCCGGGAGATGCGCCTGACTCGCGGCTAACTGGTGCTAGCTTCGGGGCAAGGGCGTTAGCCATTATAGTCACTCGGTAGCAGCTAGCTAGCAGTGATGATCCGGTGCAAAGGTCCAGTGTTTGCGGCAAGGATCCGGTGGAGTAGTGGATTCTAGCCGTGTTGGGGTAAGAGTCCGGGAGGCATCAGCTGTGTAGCCGAGTGATCACTGAGTAGGCCGGGAGGTGGGCCTGGCTCAGAGCTAGCTTCGGGGCTGGGTCACTCGGTGGCAGTTAACTAACTGTGATGAATTAGCTGGTTAGCTTCTGATGGCAAGCTTCTGATGGTGGTTCTGGCTATAAGGTCTAAAAAAAAATAGCGGATCCGTATCACATTGGGTGAGGCGGGTTACCGGAAGGTATATTTAATTTTAAAATGGAAAAGAGATTGAAAATAAATTGAAATATATTGTGGCGTACAGCAGGTCAGCCACCAGGGGGAGACTCGTTGAGGCCTGGTGACAGACGGAGTATACATCACGAGGCGATGGCTCCATCTGCTGGACGTGCCAGGTCTCGACAGGCTCTCCGGCCAGGACTGGCCCAACAGGCGCAGCTATTCCACAACTGGAGGTTCGTAGCCGACACATCCCCCCGAGCCCAGATGAGTGACCTACTGCGCGTCACCAGGGGAAGGCTCCTAACCGACGTACCCACCCTCTCCATCCTAGACAAAGTGGTCCTGGATCACTTCCTACGGGCACTACCCCACGACATGAAGAGGGTAGCGAGTCTATGCGTGCCCCAGACGTTGGAGGGCCTCCTGGAAGCAGTGGAGACGCATCAGAACACTCAGGCCCTGCTGAGTGGGAGCCGTATGTATGGGGGGAGCTAAAGCTTAAGAGGGTGTGAACAATACTGAATGGGTGTAGACAAAGAAGAGCTCTCCAGTAGGCACCAAAACATTCAAGGGCCATTTTCTCAAAAGTGCGGTTACAAATGTATCAATGTTTATCAACTTTCAAAGCAGAATTACTTTCCCATTGTTTCAACTATAGTCTAAGATATACAATTTTCTAGCTCAGAGTCTACTTTTATCCAATGTAAAAATCACAATTTCAAATTTTGCTACATAAGACTAAATTGAGCCACATTTATACATAGAGAAGGACATTCACTTAAATAGCTATAGCTTGTATAACACAGGACAGCGGTTAGGGGAAGGAGAGCAGGCAGCTGGGGAAAGTTAGAATAACTTAGAATCATAGACAATACAATTGGCCAATGGAAATTTGGCAGTAGTGCCATCTATTATCCAGACTCAATTCACTGTGCCTGAAAATACGGGTGGCTTTCTTCTCCTCGGCTACTGTGCACTTGCTAGATAGTGGTTTTCATTACTCCTGACAATGTCTGTTTGTTGTTGTATCCCTGGTCATAAGCATCTGGTCGTGGAGCATGGAGCATAGCTGCCAGGGAGATGGTAGAGACAAGCAGTCCCAGATGGCTGTTTGCCCGGAGAGAACAGCTAAATGTAGACCACCAGAGTGGATAAAACAACAGGACAATGACACAGGGGCATTGGGCCGATGAGATGCACAAGCCAGTATATGAACCAAGCAAAGTAAATGCTAATGGTAAGGATAGCAAGTTTGTGACTGCCTATCTTTAGTGATACAGTTGGCTTTTCTTCTACAAGTCTTGATTATCTGACTAAGTCTGCATGACTTCACAGTGGTCAGGATGTTTGATTTTCCATTCCCCTAAAAAACTATAAACAAACAAATAGGCTAGCTACAGGATGGCGACGCTGAAGGTTGGGGTAGGCTGGGGTTGTGAGAAAGGAGGGTCCTGCCCTAAGGTTGTCACTGGCTCTCTGCTGGTCCAGCCTGGTCTACTCTCCTCTCTGTCTGACTCAGCTAAACAGGAAACACGCCTATAACACACATACAGTGCTGTGAAAAAGCATTTGCCCCCAATCTGATTTTCTCTATTTTTGCATATTTTTGATACTGAATCAGATCTTCATCCAAATCCTAATATTAGATAAAGGGAACCTGAGTTGACAAATAACAAAAAAAGAATGCTTACTTTCAAGGTGTGTTTGCCAAGGACTATCAAAAACAAATCTGTACTGATACATCATTGGATTAAAGTGATTTGCAAACTGTGGGGAACACCAGAGTCGAAACAGAAGCTCATAAATGTCCCTAGGTTGTCACGCCCTGACCATAGAGAGCCCTTGGTTCTCTATGATGTAGTAGGTCAGGGCGTGACTAGGGGGTGTCCTAGCTCAATATTTCTATGTTGGTGTTTTGTATGGTTACCAATTAGAGGCAGATTACCATCTGCCTCTAATTGGGGATCATATTTAGGTAGCCATTTTTCCCATCTGTGTTTGTGGGATATTGTTTTGTGTTTGTGCATGTGCACCACTACTTTCACGTTTCGTTTTTTGTTTTAAGTTTCACCGTAATAAGATGTGGAACTTCAATCACGCTGCGCCTTGGTCCGCTCATTACGAAGATCGTGACATAGATCTAGGATATCACTCCCAATCCCTTATGAGCTATTGATTAACAGAATAAACCCCTTCAATTCCCTTATTACATTTGCAGAGATTTCAGTAATCCACAGTGCAGAACTGAGGGATCCGATGTTGAGCACTTTTTCTTTTCTTTGGCAGTGAGAGGTCCCTGTGAGGTTCCTGCATCATCAGCCTGCTGTTATGTACAACTGAGCCATATTCTCTGTAAATGCAGAACATCTCAGATCCATATTACAAATCATGAACTCCTTCAGACAGCCTCAGCAAGCCTGAGAGAAACAGGGAGAGAGAGAGAATCACAAGCACAAGTTGTGGTGAGTGTTGACATCTCATCACTGTCTGTGCAACCTGCTGTCACTATGCCAAGAGAGAACCTGGGGTTGATTAAAGCTAAGCAGGGGCTGTGTTTGACACTCCCTGCAGAGAGAGAGAGAGTGACAGGCTGGCTTGGGGTACGAGTATGTGTTTTGGGGGCAGTCAGAGTCTTGGGAAGTGGTGAGGGGGTGATATGCTGGGGACAGGGTGAGTGGATGGCATTGAAAAGACACAAGCCACAGCCCGCACACCTCCCACCTCCTCGAACTCTTCCACGAGGAGTGTGTGAGAGAGTGAAAATAAGTAGTGCTAATCAGGAGAAAATTAACAGAGCAGTACCCCTGGGCATCGTGGGAACAGGATAGGGCTTAGGCCAAGTCAGGCAGAGTCAATGTGCCACACATGTTGAATGGTACATATGGCCACCTACCATATCACACTGTCAGCCCATTTATTTATCAATTCACTGACCTGGATTGTATCCAGGGACGCATAGACAAAGATAATACAATAAAGAACTTCACAATTCAAGTTGCATAGACAAGGCAGAAGTCCAATAAAATAATGAATGGTGGGATGAAGTTATAGAAAATCGAAATCAACCAAAACTGGTTTAGAAGTTGGGGTGTGAAAAGCATAATAAGGCTTTAGAAAGGTGTAGTGTAGGGATGTCTGATAGATATCTCCGTAATTGATTGGTTATGTGTGTCATCATCATAACTGGATATGACTAATCTAGCAATGAGGACTAGCAGATAGTTGCTCGGTGGACTGCATGTTAATTGTCTGATTTAAGATTTCTTAAACATATCTAAAGTGTATAATTCACTGTCTGGTCTCCATCAGGACAGCTAGAGATGTTACATTCAGGCAACAGACAAAGCAATAAAGGGTATGCCGCCACTGTGCTTGCTGTCCCCAAAGTTCAACTCACAATTAGAGCTCACAATCATCCAATACCTTTGTACATTATACATAAGTGTCATTTTCTCTCTCACACAGTGTCTATCCTAGGGAGTGTGTCACTACAGTCCAGGCTAGGGTTCCGTTCATGCTGGTGGAGGGGGTCACGATGGAACTGAGCCAACAAGGCCTGAGGGAGCACGCTTATGATGTCCGAGCCTCAGAGGAGCCAGGCTGCTCTATCTGAGGGACTCCAGCCTAATCTCCAGGATCAGGGGAATTTTTCCCATTGAGATGAAAAGCAGATGTGTGTGTGTCTCTCTCCCTCTCTTTCCCTCTCTCTTTCCTCGTAGCCGAACCTACTCTATCCTACTCCAACCCCCCCTCCGTCCCCCCAGGCCCCAGGAGGGACATGGGAGGAACATGAGCACCATGGGAAGGCTGGTTGTCCCCAGGCCCCGCCAGATGACGGAAGAGCATTTCTGTGGGAGGCATGGACCTTTTAGGTAGCTGTGAGCGCGTAGAGCCGGGCCAAGAGCTCCCTGCTTTCTCAAGGAAAATGCAAACAAAGCTGTTATACTAAACGTCATGTTTCGCAGATTCCCACTTAAGATGAATAAACTCTGGCTGGCTCTAGGTAGACAGGGTCTCCTAAATGCATCCCAGACTTATTCTCTTTCCAGTGTTGATCTAGCACGTGAACTTTGACCTCTGGTGGGATGAAGATCTATGGAGATCAGAGGGCTAGTGGCTTGGCCGCTGCCGTACCAGTCCCCTCACCCCCAACCCCCCATCCCCAGGGCCTGTACCACCACCACCCACTTCTGGAGTCTGTGCCCCTCCTCCTGCACCTGCAGCCCCCCTGGGTCACGTCCCCTGCTCCCCTAGAGTCCAGCCCTGGCTCCGGCCCCTGTGTGACTCAGCAGTGACATGCATAGCCTGGCTCACAGCGTAAACAGACAGAGACAGGGCTGCTGTGGAGTCGTCCTCTGTGCAGTGGTCACAGGGTGTTCGACCAGGGTTTGTAAACAGAGCTGGAGGAGGAACAGAATATCCCTGTGGAGTACAGACTCACAGACAGACAGAGAGATAGAAGTGATGGAGGGAACGTTGAGGGATGAGATACATGCCTATGATCATAGCTGCTTAATCTCCAAAATGCCATGTGTAGTTAGGATAAGGAGTTTCCCTTATGAAAATACTGCTCACAGATTACATGGGATTGTTTGCGGTTGTGTTCTGTATATGCAAAATTAAGTAGTAATCTCTTTTCCAATGATTCAGTTGTACCCTATCATTACCAAAACAACATTTTATATATAAGGAACCGTTAGTTCACATAGAACCATTACAAAAAAACTGCTGAAATGGTTTTCACAGGATGAGCATAAGTTTCATGTGAAACCATATTTTACCATCTATTCAATTTAGAGCTCACATGTTAACACCATCTTCTCACGTGAGGAGAATAACTTTACACCTAATGTGAATTTAGCATTTTTCACATGTGAAAATCGGACATGCAGTTTCACTAACTTTCACATGTGGAATTGCAAGTTCACATGTGAAAAACATTCACGTGTAAGAACACTGGTTTTCACATATGATTGTTTTTCACAATCAAATGAGTAGTTTTACATGTGAATAACTTTCACATGTGTATATCTAACTCTTGTAGATTTGCATTTTTTTTTACATTTGTAAGAAACATTCACATGTGAAAATCGAACTTTCACATGTGGAATTGCAAGTTCACGTGGGGGGTGAAATAGTGTTATTCTCCTCACATGTAAAAAGGTAGTGTTAACATTTTGCACTAGCAATGTTTACACATGTGGAATTGCAAATGATGGAATGCCATTCTGTAACAAGGTAACTTAGCCTACCTGAGTATAATAATTCAAGTGCGTTCATTATAAATAATGATTTCCTATTTTTGAAATGTCCTCCATGTACAGTAGTCCTCCATGGTGTTTCATTGATATACATGTATACTTAGCCATACCACTAGGGGAAGGCATTCAAAGTGTTACTGCTGCAGGCCTCTTTTCTTCGTGCGTTTGTCTTTGACTGTTGGAAGAAGCCCAGTGAAAAGAACAGAGAAGCTACCACTCCGTGCCTCCTTATTCTTTTTTCTGGTTTACATGGTGTTGAGTTGTCCAGTAATTTTTATGTATAATTTAATTGCTTTGAACAAGTGAGATTTTTTCCATTTACATAAGTGTAGCTAAGCTAAGTAACTAGCTAGCTCACTTTTGTATGCAAGTCAATAGGAACAAGATGGCATTTCCATTATAAACTCAGGAAGAAAAAAAAAACTGTCTTTCAAAGATCATTTGTAAAAATCCAAATAACTTCACAGATCTTCATTGTAAAGGGTTTAAACACTGTTTCCCATGCTTGTTCAATGAACCATAAACAATTAATGAACATGCACCTGTGGAACGGTCGTTAAGACACTAACAGTTTACAGACGGTAGGCAATTAAGGTTACAGTTATGAAAACTTAGGACACTAAAGTGGCCTTTCGGCTGACTCTGAAAAATACCAAAAGAAAGATGCCCAGGGTCCCTGCTCATCTGCGTGAACATGCCTTAGGCATGCTGCAAGGAGGCATGAGGACTGGCAGCGCTACAGGGAGACAGGACGGACAGCTGATTGTCCTCTCAGTGGCAGACCATGTGTAACAACACCTGCACAGAATCTGTACATCCGAACTGAATTGGTCCGCCCACACAGACAGCATCGTGAAGAAGGCGCAGCAGCGCCTCTTCAACCTCAGGAGGCTGAAGAAATTCGGCTTGTCACCAAAAGCACTCACAAACTTCTACAGATGCACAATCGAGAGCATCCTGTCGGGCTGTATCACCGCCTGGTACGGCAACTACTCCGCCCACAACCGTAAGGCTCTCCAGAGGGTAGTGAGGTCTGCACAACGCATCACCGGGGGCAAACTACCTGCCCTCCAGGACACCTACACCACCCGATGTCACAGGAAGGCCATAAAGATCATCAAGGACAACAACCACCCGAGCCACTGCCTGTTCACCCCGCTATCATCCAGAAGGCGAGGTCAGTACAGGTGCATCAAAGCTGGGACCGAGAGACTGAAAAACAGCTTCTATCTCAAGGCCATCAGACTGTTAAACAGCCACCACTAACATTGAGTGGCTGCTGCCAACACACTGACTCAACTCCAGCCACTTTAATAATGGGAATTGATGGGAAATGATGTAAAATATATCACTAGCCACTTTAAACAATGCTACCTAATATAATGTTTACATATCCTACATTATTCATCTCATATGTATATGTATATACTGTACTCTATATCATCTACTGCATCTTTATGTAATACATGTATCACTAGCCACTTTAACTATGCCACCTTGTTTACATACTCATCTCATATGTATATACTGCACTCAATACCATCTACTGTATCTTGCCTCTGTACCATCACTCACTCATATATCTTTATGTACATATTCTTATCCCCTTACACTTGTGTCTATAAGGTAGTAGTTTTGGAATTGTTAGCTAGATTACTTGTTGGTTATTACTGCATTGTCGGAACTAGAAGCACAAGCATTTCGCTACACTCGCATTAACATCTGCTAACCATGTGTATGTGACAAATCAAATTTGATTTGAATTGGATTTGATTTGATTTGAACATCACACCTGCGGGACAGGTACAGGATGGCAACAACAACTGCCCGAGTTACACCAGGAATGCACAATCCCTCCATCAGTGCTCAGGCTGTCCACAATAGGCTGAGAGAGGCTGGACTGAGGGCTTGTAGGCCTATTGTAAGGCAGGTCCTCACCAGACATCACCCACAACAACATCGCCTATGGGCACAAACCCACCGTCGCTGGACCAGACAGGACTGGCAAAAAGTGCTCTTCACTAACGAGTTGCGGTTCTGTCTCACCAGGGCTGATGGTTGGATTCGCGTTTATCGTCGAAGGAATGAGCATTACACCGAGGCCTGTACTCTGGAGTGGGATCGATTTGGAGGTGGAGGGTCCCTCATGGTCTAGGGCGGACTGAGCTTGTTGTCATTGCAGGCAATCTCAACGCTGTGCGTTACAGGAAAGACATCCTCCTCCCTCATGTGGTACCTTTCCTGCAGGCTCATCCTGACATGACCCTCCAGCATGACAATGCCACCAGCCATACTGCTCGTTCTGTGCGTGATTTCCTGCAAGACAGGAATGTCAGTGTTCTGCTATGGCCAGCGAAGAGCCCGGATCTCAATCCTATTGAGCATGTCTGGGACCTGTTGGATCGGAGGGTGAGGGCTAGGGCCATTCCCACCCAGAAATTTCCAGGAACTTGCAGGTGTGTTGGTGGAAGATTGGGGTAACAGCTCACAGCAAGTACTGGCAAATCTGATGCAGTCCATGAGGAGGAGATGCACTGCAGTACTTAATGCAGCTGGTGGCCACACCAGATACTGACTGTTACTTTTGATTTTGACCCCCCCTTTGTTCATGGACACATTATTCCATTTCTTTTAGTCACATGTCTGTGGAACTTTTTTCAGTTTATGTCTCAGTTGTTGAATCTTTTTATGTTCATACAAATATTTACACATGTTAAGTTTGCTGAAAATAAATGCAGTTGACAGTGAGAGGACATTTCTTTTTTTGCTGAGTTTAGATGTTTTGGCTCTTAAATGGTTTTACTTTTATAAACGAGGGCTCGTATTAAGTGCATTTACATGTCTACATACGACCCATGCTAATGATATGTACTGTATTGTAGAAGGTTATAAAACATTTAAAAAGTGGTATGTAATGGTCGCATGCTAATTGCTAACCGCTAGCAAGCTTAGTGCGATACCTAACCTGCCATTTCATCCTAGCTAGCTATGTTATTAGCTTTTTCTGTTGCTAACTGTCCGTTGGTTTTTGTTACATTTCATACTCAGGCCTAAAAATTTATTTTAATGTATTTGAAAATGTGTGAATGTGTTTGTTATTGGAATGAATGTAAACACATACTTTTATAGAAAGAGATGGTTTATAATTAATCAGTTAACTTGAATGAACTTTTTGTAATTTTAGTGCACAACAATTGCACACTTGTCTGACACTTTCATGTGTTTTTCTCATTTTTTTTCTCACATGATTCTTTCACGTGACATTTTTCATGCAGTTTTTTTGTAAGGCAAGGCACAGTGAAAGAGGTCAGAGGGTATTGGCCAGCTCAGTTAGTTTATATGGCCAGAGTTCTCACTGGCGCATCAGGAAACAGATCAAACATCTGGCCTACATCTGTGCAACTACCCAACTTTAGGAAGTTCGAGAATGTACTGTAATCCCTGGCCACGTTCACTGTCGGAACAAGTGGATTATATAGTTGACTCCATGAAATACATGGAAAGAACAGCACTTTTTAAAACATCAGGGAAGTCATATTTATTTCAATTCCAGACAATCAGGACAGGATAGAAAATATTTAAAATATATTTAAAATATCTAATTACATATTGACTAACATTCTATAGCAGATTATTTGACAAATGAAAAGTTAATAAATTAATCTGTTATCCAACAGGTCATAACTTAATCCACTGTTGGTGTGAAATATTGATGGTGAGAATTAAACCAAATACACTCAACACTCCAAGTAATGTTGGCCAAGTTTCTCCGCTCCACTGGCCCCTCTATCCAGTTGGCATTTCCATGTAAAAGGACCCATGAGCAGCAACGTGAAGTTCATAGGAACAAATCAAATTGGGTGTCAAATAAAAGCTAAGAGTCTATATGTTTGGGAAATGAAGGCATAGATACACTTTTCAACCATTTTCCATCTTTAAAATTAAGCATAAATAAAAACTTTAATTTCTGGATAAACAGATGGAAAAGGGGTCTTAGAAAACATCTACCAGAAAAAGTCTTAAAAGGTATCAGAAATACATCAACACACAATAACATTGATGTAAAGACACCTGTCAACTAATTTCAACAATTATATTTACACTGAACAAAATATAAACACAACATGCACCAATGTCAAAGATTATACTGAGTTACAGTTCATAAAACGAAATCAGTCAATTCAAATAAATTCATTAGGCCCAAATCTATGGATTTCACATGACTGAGAAAAGGAACTCCTCATGTTTCAAGCAGACCACCATAGTCCCTGTGCCTAAGAATGCCAAGGTAACCTGCCTAAATGATTACCGCCCGATAGCACCTACATCTGTAGATGTCACACCCTGATCTGGTTCACCTGTTTCCACCCCCTCCAGATGTCGCTTATTATCCCCGGTATATATATCCCTGTGTTTCCTCTCTGTGCCAGTTCGTCTTGTTTGCCAAGTCAACCAGTATTTTTCCTTGCTCCTATTTTTCCCAGTCTCTGTTTGTTTCTAGTCCTCCTGGTTTTGACCCTTGCCTGTCCTGACTCCGTACCCACCTGCCTGACCACTCTGCCTGTTCTGACCAACAGCCTTCCTATCCCCTTGTACTGTTTTGGACTCAGATCTGGTTTCTGACCCCTGCCTGGCCTGACCTCGAGACTGCCTATCGTCTGGTACTGTTTGGACTCTGACCTGGTTTATGAACTCACGCCTGTCCCTGACCTGTCTTTGCCTACTCCCTTTGTTATAATAAATATCGGAGCTCTACCATCTGCCTCCTGTGTCTGCATTTGGGTCTCGCCTTGTGCCCTTATAGTAGCCATGAAATGCTTTGAAAGGCTGGCCATGGCTCACATCAACACCATCATTCCCAGAAACCCTGGACACACTCCAATCCGCATACCACCCCAACAGATTAACAGATGACACAATTTCTAATGCACTTCACACTGCCCTTTCCCACCTGGACAAGAGTAACACCTATGTGAGAATGCTGTTCATTGACTACAGCTCAGCGTTCAACACCATAGTTCCCACCAAACTCATCATTAAGCTAAGGACCCTGGGACTGAACACCTCCCTCCGCAACTGGATCCTGGATTTCCTGACGGGCCGCCTCCAGGTGGTGAGGGTAGGCAACAACACATCTGCCACGCTGACCCTCAACAGGGGTAGCATTCTCACGTAGGTGTTCCTTTTGTCCAGGTGGGAAAGGGCAGTGTGGAGTGCGATTGAGATTGCGTCATCTGTGGATCTGTTGGGGAGGTAAGCAAATTGGAGTGTGTCTAGGGCAGGTGTTTTCCACACTGGGGTAAGTGCAATGCCGCCGGAGGTACACCAAATAAAATGTGTCATTTTAAAACAGTACATTTATATTTTCCAACGGGTTATACATTTGGATGAGTTTTTTTCTCTCGCCCGAGTAGCCTCGTTTCACTGCCAGAAATAAAATTAAACCATCTAGTGTTCAGTGAAATCACAACACAATGTCAAATACGGGTAGCCTCGTCAAATAATTAACCTTCACTCTCTCACAGGAAACCTTCACTCTTGCGTAGTCATTTAGAAACGAAACATGCACATTTAAAAAATAAGCCACAGGAGTTTGTTGAGCGAGAATAAAGAGGACTTTTGAGTAGTAAGACATGCATAAAAGCAACAGATACCATTAACAAGACGGGGCTAGAAGCGTCTTATATGGTGAGCTACCGAGTGGCTAGGACAGGCAAGCCCCAAACTATTGTAGAGGACTTAATTCTTCCTGCTGCTGCGGAAGAATTAGCTGGGACAATGCTGGGGGAAAGGCCCAAAAAACTATACCTTAATTCTGATCACCTGTTCACAAGCCTGTATGTCATCATCACACACTATTTAGTTCAGTTCTTTGCACCCTTTCATTGTGAGGCATTGTTTGTTTTGTGACACACTTATATTCGGAGCTCTGTTTTTCCCGTAATTTAATCCTCCCGTGTATGATAGTTTTGGCCTACCTCACTAATGACGCCTTTTGCTTATTCCCTGCATGTACTTTAGCCTATCGGATTAGCTGTTATCAACCTATTGCCTGATCTCCCAGACGACGTTACTAGCCTTTTCCCCGCCTCTACTGTTTCCCTTTTGGACCCCTGTGTATGACCTTCTGCCTGCCCCTGGACACAGCTACCTGCCTCCTCCTGTCATCCTTTACAATAAACACCTACTGCACCCTACACTTGATACCAGCTCTCTGTCTCCCATTGTGTTCATTGCAGACTCTTTCCAATACAACCCTACATTGCAGATGTATGTGCATCCTTTCAAGCACACCCTTCTCATTAACCTGTGGTTAAATTGTATTCACAATTTTCTATGAACAAATAATGTACATTTTATATGTAAGATGGCTAAATACAGAGCAAAATTATTTATTATTACTATTTTATTATTTGTGCCCTGGTCCAATAAGAGCTCTTTGTCACAACCCGGCTTGTGGGAAGTTCCAAACGTATTCTTATGTTTAATAAATGCATCGTATAGTGTATGTGGCAGGCTTACAATGATGGCAAAAAACAACATTTGAGAGTGCTCTGAACCTAGTGCCATAGGGGGTACGCAGCCAGAGGTTGAATGTTTAAAGGGGTACGGGACTATAACAAGTTTGGGAACCACAAGTCTAGGGTATCCGGGACGATGCTGTTGATGTGAGCCATGACCAGCCTTTCAAAGCACTTCATGGCTACCGACGTGAGCACTACGGCGCGGTAATCATTTAGACAGGTTACCTTCGCTTCCTTGGGCACATGGACTATGATGGTCTGCTTGAACCATGTAGGTATTACAGACTCGGTCAGGGAGAGGTTGAAAATGTCAGTGAAGACACTTGCAAGTTGGTCCGCGCATGCTTTGAGTACACCCCCGGCTTTGTGAATGTTGACCTGTTTAAAGGTCTTGCTCACATTGGCTACTGAGAGCGTTATCACATAGTCATCCGGATCAGCTGGTGCTCTAGTGCATGCTTCAGTGTTGCTTGCCTCGTAGTGAGCATAAAGGCATTTAGCTCGTCTGGTAGGCTTGCGTCACTGGGCAGCTCACGTCTGGGTTTCCCTTTGTAGTCCGTAATAGTTTTCATGCCCTGCCACATATGAAGAGCGTCAGAGCCGGTGTAGTAGGATCTTAATCCTGTATTGACGCTTTGCTTCTTTGATGGTTCGTCTGAGGGTATAGTGGGATTTCTTATAAGCGTATGGATTAGTGTCCCGCTCCTTGAAAGCGGCAGCTCTAGCCTTTAGCTTGATGTGAATTTTGCCTGTTATCTATGACTTCTGGTTGGGATATGTACGTACGGTCACTGTGGGGACGACGTCGTCGATGCACTTATTGATGAAGCCGATGACTGAGGTGGTATACTCCTCAATGCCATTGGACGAATCCCAGAACATATTCCAGTCTGTGCTAGCAAAACTGCCTTGTAGCGTAGCATCCGTGTCATCTGACCACTTTCTTATTGAGCGAGTCACTGGTATTTCCTGCTTTAGTTTTGGCTTGTAAGCAGGAATCAGGAGGATATAATTATGGTCAGATTTGCCAAATGGATGTCTTGGGAGAGCTTTGTATGCATTTCTGTGTGTGGAGTAAAGTTGGTCTTGAGTTTTTTCCCCTCTGGTTGCACATGTGACATGCTAGTAAAAATTTGGTAAAACTGATTTAAGTTTGCCTGCATTAAAGTCCCTTGCCACTAGGTGCGCTGCTTCTGGATGAGCATTTTCTTGTTTGCTATATGGCCTTATAGAGTTGTTTGATTGCGGTCTTAGTGCCAGCATCGGTTTGTGGTGGTAAATAGACGGCTACGAATAATGTAAATGAGAACTCTCTTGGTAGATAGTGTGGTCTACAGCTTATTATAAGGTACTCTACCTCAGGCGAGCAATACCTCGAGACATCTTTAATATTAGACGTTGCACTGTTATTGACAAAAACACACCCCCACCCCTCATCTTACCAGACGTAGCATCTCTGTTCTACCGGTGCATGGAAAATCCCTAGCTCGAACAGTGACATAAACAATTAGATGCCACCGTTTGGAGTGGGGGTGCCTTCAAGAGCTTTGAGTTTGTTTTTATCTGATGGAAAAGAGTGTTAGTGATGGTAAAGTTGTACTCAGCACATTTGATGAGGAGAAAAACTCCATTGGAGTTTATGTTGCCGATGCCTTCCTTTCCTATTGTGCCTCTCTAAAGGTTGTGGTCCCCAACCCTGGCATTGAAGTCCCCAAGAAGAATGCTTTGGGAATCCTTTGGGATGCTTGCCAGTGATGCATCTAAGCTGGCATAGAAGGTCTCCTTTACTTCCTCCTGTGAGTCCAGAATTGTGGCATCGGCACTCACAACTGTTGCCATCTGGTGTTAGCAAGCACCAGACAGATGCTCATGATCTCAATGGGAAGTTCAGAGAGGTGGCTGATGAGCTGGCTCTTGATTGTGAATCCAATGCCATGGATCCTGGGCTCATCAGCTGCTTTCCTACAGAACAAGGTGTACCCATCCTTCTCCTCTTTCAGTTGCCCTTCATCTGCCAGATGGGTTTCAGAGAGGGCAGCTATGTCAATCTGGCACCACCTTAGTTCTCTGACTATGATCGCAGTTCTCCTCTCGGGTTGATCACTGGTTGCACTATCCATTAGGGTGCGAACATTCAAGGTTTCAAATGTGATTTTTCTTTGTTTTTGACCGCATGTGGGTGACCCCTCTGGTGACCCAGTCAGGAGTTTTTGAGGCAAGCTATTTTTAGGGAACCTTTGGGTGTAGCTGGGTGTAGCTGCTGAAAGCTCTATCTGCCTCAGTCCAAGAGCGCAGAGACAGCCAGATCACACAATCCTGTCCCCTACGCCCATTGCTGAACACCATAGGACTTTAGTCTGGGACGTATAGGGTGGATTCCTTTTTAAAGGACGCCTGTGCGTGACATAGTTTAACGTGGAGAGACTGATGCACGGGCAGCCACCACACAGTCCAGTGGCATGGAGTCCAAGACGATGGCAGCCTACCAGCCATTGTGGCTTGACGTCATCTTCCGCCTGCTCTACTGTTGAGGTCTTGGTTGGATTCCACTTTGTCTGGAACCTCCCAATTGACCTTAACACTGTGGGTGACCCTAACAGAAGCTAGCTCAGCTCCAGACGGCTTCGGGATCACTGGAACTGTGCAAGCTTCTCCACCACTACAAGGTGGCGATCCTCAGAAAGGACAGTACTGTATATTGTACTGTACTGCATTGCGCTGTACTGTACTCTACTGTACTCTACTCTAATGTACTGAACTCTACCCTACTCTGCTCTGCTGTGCTGTATTGTACTGTACTGTACTCTGCTGTGCTCTGCTGTTCTGTGCTGTGATGTCCAAACTTGTGAAACATGAGGAGAATGAGATTCTCATCCATAATTATGCATTTCTGTGTAGTACAGATCATGGACCCATGATATAATTCTGTTACCGTAACGGGGTGTAAATCCACTTCACTTACTGTAGTATAACAACCAAAATAGGTGCCATGTCATAGTTGACACCCCAGTATTTCTGCAGACATCTTTGAATCTTAATTTGGAGCAGATATTCAAAAGTTTTTGGAAATGTGGACACACAAAAACCTGAAGGACATTTTACCATAATTCCATTTCCAAAGTTTGCATCTGCACAGTTCTGTGACATTTTTTAAAGGTAGTCCTTGTGCATAGAGTTGTATGGTTCTTTAAACTTTGAAATCAATGTTGTTTGTTTGGCATAGATTTAAAAGTGATGTCAAAGCCTAATTACTTTACCGTGGATTTGCCCCGGTGCTACACCTCTTCCCCTCAGAGCAGTAGCTCCAAACGGGACGGGTGGAGCGGGGATAAACCCCACGTCATGGTTGAGAGTTACTGAGGATTCCCATCCAAAGCCTTGCAGTGTGTTAATAAGACTGTGTTGACACTGAGTCGCTCTGTGTTTAGGCAGAGTTGAATGGTTGGGATTAAGGAGAGGCTGGTGGTGTTTTGACAGTCTTGTTAGATGCTCCCCCCGCCCCCTCTCCTCCTCCAATCTGATTTCATAGTGGTGCCGATGAGATGAGGGTTTGAAGGCACAAGCCCAGTTATGCCAGCCTGCAGGAAGTGCTCAAGTGCTTTCATGTCAACATAACTGGCCCAGTCTAAATGGCACAATCCATTACAGAGCAGAGCTGTGATTAAATAGGGGCCTGACAGAAGCTTCACAACGTCCACTTCATCAAAGCTCCTGACCTGCATGTATGGATTATGGCCCTTTAGCAGCAAAGAGGCCTAGATTACACTGGATCATATGAAACATTTAGGAACAGGTTGCGAAAATCACATAGCGGTGCTTAGGAACAGGTCTGGGGAGCTAATAGAGAATAAGATAACTTTGTGTACAAACATCACATTTAAGCAAGGTAATTAGCAATTAAACCAACCGTGAAAGAACAAGCTGCAAAACAAGGATAATAATTTAATTCACTGTAATATCAGAAAAATAACAATGCATCCAGTGTTCCAAAATGATGAAGGTTAATTGACCCTGCTGCTTGCTGCTAGAAAGTGCATTTAAGTAATCTGAAACCTACACCTAATGACTATTTCCACATCTCATAATCTCAATTAGCTTTGCTTACGTCAAACCACTTCAGATGCTTATAGGCAGTGTACACTGTACATCTTTACCAAAGCTTCCCATGGTAACAATCTCCATCTCCTCACCACTGATTGCTGGGTACAGTAGTTAAGTATAATTCCGTGTAGTGTAGTAGCCTCCACACCAGGAGCATGCAGCAGATGGAGAATGTCAGGGCCAGGCTGCAGTGTCCATGAGGACCATGTTTATGGGGCCTTAATCACCTTTACAGATGGGTCATAGAGGGACTTCCTCTGGGCTAACTCCACTCTCCAGCCTGTGGGCTCAGCACAAATGGTGGCAGAGCACAGCTCTGGGAGAATCTACTACTGTACAGTATATACTGTATCTATTGTCTGTGTAGTAGTACTGTAAAAAAAAATATTTACATTTAAACAGGGTAGCAGGACAGATTTTACTATTAGTGCCATTCTTGCTGGTGTTTTCTGTTTTTATGTCCATACAGAGACATCAGGTGGGATCATAGGAGAGGCACTTCTCTCAAGTCCTTAGTTCCTTACTCATCCATCATCGGGACATGTTTTAGAACAAGACAAATGCCACTCTAATCTAATGTTCAGCTGGCCAACATTCTGGGTCTTCCCGGGCCCAGGGTCACTCCTCTACACCTGGCTGTAAAGGAGCCCTAGTCTACTGGTACCTGTACAGTCAGGACAGCTCTAGATGGAAGGATTAGTCATAGGGGATGAATGGGGTATTTATGGGAAACAGTGACAGCATGGTCATAACACACTGACACATACATGTGGGATGGCCCTGGAGAGGACTTAATGGGCCATGATTTGGAATTCAACTCCAAGGACTCCAACTAAGGAGTTTCTCCTTTATGTGGAGGGGCGGCAGGACGAGGGATTTAAGTGGTCCCACATCTGTCCCTTTCAGGGTACAGTACAGTAAGAAAAACAACCATCCCTCCTCCTCTTCCTCCTCCTCCAGTGTGTGTGAATGGCAGAGGGGGTGTACAGTACTGTATTCCCAAAGTGAGTCTGATGCTCTTGGCCCTCTCTGTCGTGACTATGTCCACTTCCAACCCAGAGATAACCCAATAGGTTTATGACACTGTAACGGCTGAGGGGGAAGGCTGTCCCAGCGGCCCCCTGTCCCGCTCCTCGCCTCCCTTCTGAACACCGCAATCTAATAGATAAGACATGACAAATGAATTCTGGCAAGTGCATTTGCACACTCACGTGACACATTCTCAGGGAATCACCAATTACGCTGGTGCGTCCCCAGCCTCCCCATCCCACTGGTGCCTCTTATCAATGTGGGAGAAGGCACAAGAGGAAATGCCTCCTTAACTGGAGGAGCCTGCACACTGCTGTTTGTGTTGTCGTGCTCCCTCTCAGTCCACAGTGACAGAGGATGATTGGGGGGGTAGATGATGTCTCGGGAACTATTAGGCAGTGTGCCTGGTGGCCCTCCCCTCAAGGATCTGCATAGTGGAGTCCGATTACAGATTACAGAGCTCTGGAAAGCAACAGGATCCTGCTAAGGGTACATAACATGGAAGCAACAGGATCCTGCTAAGGGTACATAACATGGAAACAACAGGATCCTGCTAAGGGTACATAACATGGAAGCAACAGGATCCTGCTAAGGGTACATAACATGGAAGCAACAGGATCCTGCTAAATGTACATAACATGGAAGCAACAGGATCCTGCTAAGGGTACATAGTAACATGGAAACAACAGGATCCTGCTAAGCACATGATCATGGGATTGACAGGCCCTTTTACTCAGGGCAGGAAATGCACATCTGCAGATGTTCAACAGCTGGGACATATCACAAACTCTTCCATGGGAACTACATTATAAAATACACTATACTGTCTGTCTATATACAGTACTCTACTATATCCACTATTTCATATACTTTAGTCATAGAGATTAATTATTTAATGTGGACTAATACATTAAACAGATACAAATAAATATAGATCTAGTATACAATAGTGATTTTCTTTTAGTTTACCCACTTGGTAATTGTTTTATTAATTGAATTTGAATTAATCTGAATAGGAGTTTGATTGAATAAGGCTTCATAACTTTTTGGTCTAATAATATGCCAATTTGAGCAATGCTGAAAAAAGGTTGGTGCAATGTAAGTCCATTTGAATCTGTCTCAGTGAAAATTAGACGAAAGCTGGGGGAAGTGGAGAAGAGGAAGAGATGAAAGCACTACATAATTACACAGATGCAGAGAGATAGTAATTGGCATACTACACTCATTGTCCTGTTCAAAGTAGATGGTATCAGAAATAATATGAATACAAGCCAAAGGGAAGTCCCATAAGGAAAGAGAAAATAGTGAAAAAGCTCAAATAAAGATGGACATTCCCATGGACAAACTAGATGATGTTATGCAATTCCGGGATTTTCCTGTCAGTTCACTAGCCGTCACTCACAGCAACAAGCTATCTCCATTAATGCAAATGCATTTAAAGAGACTCCTGGCATCTACAAACTCTGTTGGATCCTATAAGGAGAGCATGTCAGTAAAGGGAAACTTTATTGGATGAAAATTACTTGTAAAATGTTCATTAAACTGTCTCAATCAAAACTTGTTGGCATATCCTACGGTATAGATCAAAGCGTTGATAAACTATACTTCATAAACTGTGAAATGCATTAACAGTGCTAAGTTGTGCAACTCACACAACTTTCATTCTTAACATGAAACAAAATACCTTTCATGGCTGATAACAGGAAACAACAACATTAAAGCAAAACCCCTCTTGAGATCTCTGTGCAACATGATTAGCACCTGCTATCATGTCTGCTGACCTGGACCAGGGGTTCTCATGGTCATTGGAGTCTGACTGGGTTCCTGGACGCTGTGCACGCTATGAGTCTCAGAGACAATCTGAATCTGTTTTTATTTGTTTTGGCTTCCAATGTTATAGTCTAATGCTTCTGCCTGTGGACAGTTAGTAAGTACTTGTTTAGCTGGCTCTACAGTACAATACTATTGGACCGATTCTGTAGATTCACAGAGGTTTGTCTTAACTCTGACAAATCTAAAAAGAAAGGTGTGTAAGAATCTTGGTCACAGTCACTATTACCTATTGGATTGAGATTTGTTCAAATCATATTGCTTGTTGCATGACTGATACTTATCCAAAAGAGTAAGGGGACCAGTTGCTGCAGGTGGGCAGGCCTGAGGTGAAGATTAGAGGGGTCAGCTCCTATATGACCCCTAACACTTTCTATTCAGATAACTGATCAGGTTAGAAGAGGTCTAATGCTGAAAGCCACAGTCTAAAAGGCCCTGTGATGACAGACAGTCACATTGAGTACCCGAGAATAGGATTTCAATCCGTACAATGTAAACCATTTAAAAATACATTTAAGTTCACCATCCCTTAAGTGAACACCAAAATGTGTTTCAACAGACTCTACTGATTGTAATCTTAATGTTAACTTTGATGTTCTAGATAGAGAGACGAGAGGAGTTCCTAATATGATCCACTTCTTCATCACATTTCAAAAGCATTTTCGAAAATGATCTTGAGATAGAAACCATCCTTAAAGTCAAGCATAACTTTCAAGCACATAAACCACGGCTGGCCTGTACAACAAACGTTGTGTTTACTTTGGCAGACTGCTGCAGTATGCAAACCTGTTTCTGGCAAAGCTGGAGAAAAAAATGTATGGAGTTCAATGGGAGTAAGACCCAAACTACAATCATTTGTTCCCACTGTTGAAGCCAGTTCAAGGCTAGCAGTGCATCAAGTTGCTACTGTTTCCACCATGCTGTTTGCAGTTTACACCATTCTAAGATACTTCCAAACCATTGTATTCAGTCAAAATATTTTTTTAGAATCCATCTAACAAGCTGTGAGCAAACGTTTAGCGTAGAGAGTGCAGGATCAGCACTTCTCAGTGCCAGCATTGAAATGGCCATTTACACTTTTTGACATGTTGAATGTCATACTACAGTACGTGTAGAGGATAATCGGAGTTGGCCATCTCCAGACCACGACCCATTTCTGTATATTACTGAAATCTCCTAATGGGAGCTAAACAGAGGTAAATTAAACCTGTAGTTATGCTTAGTACAATCTATCCCCAAATTTTCACAATTCATAAACTAACAGGCCATTTAATTTTTTCCCCCAACTTGTACTGCATGTATGCTTCATACCATTAGAACTGATATTGATCATTCAGTACAGATTAGTCTCTCCAGTAAGGCCAAGTAATAGCCGTTGAAGTGACTTTATCTATGACAGATGTGAGCTTTGAGAAAGCTGACAAAGGGGTTGTGTTCTGCAAACTACTAGCTATTTCCAGAAAACGATTGGGCAATATTAGAATTGTATCAGACTCACAGTTGAGTTCCCAGTCAGTCATCATTGGGTAATTCTTTCACATAATGAAGTTAGTTTTTCATAAGATGCCAATGAGATAACATTTGGCAAGGTCTAGCTTGGCCTGTTCTGACAGCAACCAGTGTTCAACATGAGCGTCTGCACTGACATTGATCATATACCAGCAGGTCATGGAATACTGGAAGATACTCAGATGCTTTGTGGAGAAGCCAATAATAAACATAAGGTTAACAGTATGATTGTAATCATCAGGCATGGATTGAGTGAGTCATGATATTAATTTCTTGTTGCATCTTGAGACGAAATGGGAAAGATCGAATTGCACGATTTAAATAACTTCCAAAGAAGTATGAGGAAAATCTATGGAGATTTAGGTCAAACTGGCCATCTTTAGCTACAGTGAAACTGTGTCATATGTGCATGATGGTTTTTGCGACTGCACTTGAAGAAACTTTCAAAGTAATTTAAATTTTCCGAATTGATTGACCTTCAAGTCTTAAAGTAATGATGGACTGTCATTTCTCTTTGCTTATTTGAGCTGTTCTTGCCATAATATGAACTTGGTCTTTAACCAAATAGGGCTCGCTCCTGTATACCACCCCTACCTTGTCACAACACAACTGATTGGCTCAAACGCATTAAGGAAAGAATTTCCACAAATTAACTTTTAACAAGGCACACCTGTTAATTCTCTCTTTCTCTATATATACAGTGCTGTGAAAAAGTATTTGCCCCCTTCCTGATTTCTTATTTTTTTGCACATTTGTCACACTTTGTTACGGCTTTCCTCCTAACATGGCTAACCCCATGTCACACCCTGGCCTGACCAAATAATTATATAAACACAAAATACTAAGACCAGGGCGTGACAGAACCCCCAAGGTGCGGACTCCCGGCCGCACACTAAAACCCATAGGGGAGGGTCCGGGTGGGCGTCTGTCCACGGTGGCGGCTCCGGCTCGGGACGTGGACCCCACTCCAACCAAGTCTTAGTCCCCCTGTAACGCGTCCTTTGAGTGGCGACCCTCGCCGCCGACCTAGGCCTAATAACCCTCACCAAGGACCCCACTGGATTGAGGGGCAGCTCGGGACTGAGGTAGAAGCTCGGGACTGAGGTGAAGCTCGGGACTGAGGGGAAGCTCGGGACTGAGGGGAAGCTCGGGACTGAGGGGAAGCTCGGCACTGAGGGGAAGCTCGGCACTGAGGGGAAGCTCGGCACTGAGGGGAAGCTCGGCACTGAGGGGAAGCCCAGCACTGAGAGGAAGCCCAGTACTGAGAGGAATCTCAGGCAGGTAGTAGGCGCTGGCAGATCCTGGCTGACTGGCGGATCTGGAAGATCATGGCTGACTGGCGGATCCTGGCTGACTGGCGGATCTGGAAGATCCTGGCTGACTGGTGGATCCTGGCTGACTGGCGGATCTGGTTGCTCCATGCAGACTGGCAGCTCTGGTTGCTCCATGCAGACTGGCAGCTCTGGCTGCTCCATGCAGACTGGAAGCTCCATGCAGACTGACACCTCTGGCTGCTCCATGCAGACTGGCAGCTCTGGCTGCTCCATGCAGACTGGCAGCTCTGGCTGCTCCATGCAGACTGGCAGCTCTGGCTGCTCCATGCAGACTGGCAGCTCTGGCTGCTCCATGCAGACTGGCAGCTCTGGCTGCTCCATGCAGACTGGCAGCTCTGGCTGCTCCATGCAGACTGGCAGCTCTGGCTGCTCCATGCAGACTGGCAGCTCAGGCTGCTCCATGCAGGCTGGCAGCTCTGGCTGCGCTGAACAAGCAGGAGACTCCAACAGCGCTGTAGAGGAGGAAGGCTCTGGCTGCGCTGAACAGGCGGGAGGCTCCGGCAGCGCTAGAGAGGAGGAAGGCTCTGGCTGTGCTGAACAGGCGGGAGGCTCCAGCAGCGCTAGAGAGGAGAAAGGCTCTGATAGCGCTAGACAGGCGGGAGACTCCGGCAGCGCTGGAGAGGAGAAAGGCTCTGGCAGCGCTGAACAGGCGAGGCGCACTGAAGGCCTGGTGCGTGGTGCTGGCACTGGGTAGAGGACATGCACAGGAAGCCTGGTGCGGGGAGCTGCCACCGGAGGACTGGTGTGTGGAGGTGGCACTGGATAGACCGGACCGTGCAGGCGCACTGGAGCTCTTGAGCACCGAGCCTGCCCAACCTTACCTGGCTCGATGCCCACTCTAGCCCGGCCAATACGAAGAGCTGGTATGTACCGCACCGGGCTATGCACCCGCACTGGAGACACCGTGCACTCCACAGCATAACACGGTGCCTGCCCGGTCTCTTTAGCCCCCCGGTAAGCACAGGAAGTTAGCGCAGGTCTCTTACCTGGCGTAGCCATACTCCGTGTGAGCCCCCCCCAATACATTTTTGGGGCTGACTCTCGGGCTTCCATCCGCGTCGCCGTGCTGCCTCTTCATACCAGCGCCTCTCCGCTTTCGCCGCCTCCAGTTCTTCTTTGGGGCGTCGATATTCACCAGGCTGTGCCCAGAGTCCTTTTCCGTCCAATATTTCCTCCCAAGTCCAGAAGTCCTTCGATCGCTGCTCCTCACGATAAACAGGGGGAGTTGGCTCAGGTCTGAACCCTGACTCTGCCACACTCTCCCTGAGCCCCCCCCCCAAGACATTTTTGGGGCTGACTTTCGGGTTTCCTTGCCAACCGTGTTCCCTCGTATCGTCGGCTCCTATCTCCGGCTGCCTCTGCTCTCCTTAGTGCCTCCACCTGTTCCCATGGGAGGCGATCTCTTCCAGCCAGTATCTCCTCCCAAGTGTAACAACCTTTGCCATCCAAAACATCTTCCCATGTCCATTCCTCCTTTCGCTGCTTCTGCTGTCGCTGCCTGTCACCACGCTGCTTGGTCCGTGTGTGGTGGGGGATTCTGTTATGGCTTTCCTCCGTCGAAAGAGAGTTGGACCAAAATGCAGCGTGGTTAGTTCGATACATCTTTAATGAATACCAATACGAATACGAACAATACAAAAACAACAAACGGAATGTGAAAACCTATACAGCCTGTCTGGTGACAACTAACACAGAGACACAGTGAAACCCAGGCTACCTAAATATGGTTCCCAATCAGAGACAACGAGAATCACCTGACTCTGATTGAGAACCTCAGGCAGCCATAGACTATGCTAGACACCCCTACTCAGCCACAATCCCAATACCTACTAAAACCCCCAATACCACAACACAACACAAAATAACCCCATGTCACACCCTGGCCTGACCAAATAATTATATAAACACAAAATACTAAGACCAGGGCGTGACACACTTAAATGTTTCAGATCATCAAACAAATGTTCATATTACACAAAGATAACCCAAGTAAACACAAAATGCAGTTTTTAATTGATAATTGTGTTTACTAAGGGAAAAAGGCTATCCGAACCTTCATGGCCCTATGTGAAAAAGTAATTGCCCCCCCCTTGTTAAATCATGAATTTACTGTGGTTAATCACATTTTTTGGAAAGCTGAGTTCAATTTCACTAGCAACACCCAGGCCTGATTACTGCCAGACCTGTTGAATCAAGAAATAACTTAAATAGAACCTGTCTGACAAAGTGAAGTAGGCCAAAAGATCTCAAAAAGCAAGACATCATGCCGCGATCCAAAGAAATTCAGGAACAGATGAGAAACAAAGTAATTGACATCTATCAGTCTGGAAAGGGTTACAAAGCCATTTCTAAAGCTTTGGGACTCCAGCGAAACACGGTGAGAGCCATTATCCACAAATGGAGAAAATTTGGAACAGTGGTGAACCTTCCCAGGAGTGGCCGGCCTACCAAAATTACCCCAAGAGCGCAGCGACGACTCATCCAAGAAGTCACAAAAGAACCCACAACAACATCTAAAGAACTGCAGGCCTCACTTGCCTCAGTTAAGGTCGGTGTTCATGACTCAACCATAAGAAAGAGACTGGGCAAAAATGGCATCCATGGCAGAGTTCCAAAGCAAAATCCACTGCTGACCAAAAAGAACATAAAGGCTTGTCTCACTTTTGGAAAAAAACAACTTGATGATCCCCAAAACTTTTGGGAAAATATTCTGTGGACTGATGAGACAAAAGTTGAACTTTTTGGAAGGTGTGCGTCCCGTTACAACTGGCATGGAAGTAACACAAGCATTTCAGAAAAAGAACATCATACCAACAGTCAAATATGGTGGTGGTCTGGGGCTGCTTTGCAGCTTCAGGACCTGGACAATTTGCTGTAATTGATGGAACCATGAAATTTGCTCTCTACCCAAAAATCCTGAAGGAGAATGTCTGGCCATCAGATCGTGACCTCAAGCTGAAGTGCATTTGGGTTCTGCAGCAGGACAATGATCCAAAACACACCAGCAAGTCCATCAGTGCGTGACCTAAAGCTGAAGTGCATTTGGGTTCTGCAGCAGGACAATGATCCAAAACAAACCAGCAAGTCCATCAGTGCGTGACCTAAAGCTGAAGTGCATTTGGGTTCTGCAGCAGGACAATGATCCAAAACAAACCAGCAAGTCCATCAGTTCGTGACCTCAAGCTGAAGTGCATTTGGGTTCTGCAGCAGGACAATGATCCAAAACACACCAGCAAGTCCATGGCTTAAAAAATACCTAAATTAAGGTTTTTGAGTGGCCTTGTCAAAGTCCAGACTTGAATCCGATTGAGATGTTGTGGCGTGACAATTAAAAAGGCGGTTCATGCTCGGAAACCCTCCAATGTGGCTGAATTAAAACAATTCTGCAAAGAAGAGTGGGCCAGAATTCCTCCACAGCGATGTGAAAGACTCATTGCCAGTTATCGCAAACACTTGATTGCAGTTGTTGCTGCTGAGGGTGGAACAACCAGTTATTAGGTTTAGAGGGCAATTACTTTTTCACATAGGGCCATGAAGGTTCGGATAGCTTATTTCCCGTAATAAATAAAATCATCACTTAAAAACTGCATTTTGTGTTTACTGGGGTTATCTTTGTGTAATATTTTAATTTGTTTGATGATGTGAAACATTTAAGTGTGACAAATGTGCAAAAAAAAATGAAATCAGGAAGGGAGCAAATACTTTTTCACAGCACTGTATTTAATATAATTTAAACGTTTGAGGGGATGGAACTGGTTCAGGGAACAGAACTAAAAAATGTAATATAGCAAACATTTTAGAGGAACAGAAACTGAACTGCGAAAGAAAGTGATCTGTACCGTTCCTGAACAGAACCAATATTTTAAAAATCATGGGAACCGTTTAATAACGTTATTTTACGTTCCAGGCATTTTTTTCTAGTCTCCACAAAGAAACGTAACAAGGCGTCTATGCAAAGCCCTCCCTCTGTCACCCACCTTTGACAGTGTGTGCTCCTGTAGCCTACTGATGTTTCAAGAGTGATTTTAAAAAATCAAAGCATTTACAAGATGGCGCCGGTAGACATGGCAGCTCTGTTTCTAGCTCCAAAGATTCAGAAATTAGGAAGAGAGATTTTTTATTAGAGAAAAATTGATTAACATTTTCAATGCTAGTTAAGGATACTATAGTTACTACAAAAAGGTAAGTGTTTTTATTTAAATTCTGGTGCCACTCTGCACACACAAGCTTGTTCGCTTGCTAGCTTGCTCTGGACCAACGTTAAGCCAACTCTAAGAAGTTGAAAGACATTCAAAGTTCCATCATAGAGGCTGCTCCTCCAAAGGTATATTTATGTGGGCCTAATTCAGATAATACATTTCATAACAAGATGCCCAGCACTTCAAGCCAAGCCTCCTCCTCCTCCACTCTCTCTCACTCTCTCCCCACCCTTCAAAATGTCTGTTACATTAGACAGGCAAGTGTCGGACACGAAATGTATGTAAACAACTATAGTTTGCTCGCTCCATATGAAGCTGCTCTAGCCGCACTAATTTTTCAAGTAATTTAATGTCGAGCTAAATGTAAAAAAAAAAAAAAGATTTTAGAAGTTTAAAAAGGAACATAAACTAACATTACTTTTTGGGGGTTTAACTTAGGAAGTTAAAGCTTGCTCGCAAATGGGTCTTCCAAATGGACAATGACCCCAAGCATACTTCCAAAGTTGTGGCAAAATGGCTTAAGAACAACAAAGTCAAGGTAATTGGAGTGGCCATCACAAAGCCCTGACCTCAATCCTATAGAAAATCTGTGGGCAGAACTGAAGAAGCATGTGCGAGCAAGGCCTACAAGCCTGACTCAGTTACACCAGTTCTGTCAGGAGGAATGGACCAAAATCCACCCAACTTATTGTGGGAAGCTTGTGGAACGCTGCACACAACGTTTGACCCAAGTTAAACAATTTGAAGGCAATGCTACCAAATACCAATTGAGTGTATGTAAACTTCTGACCCACTGGGAATGTGATTAAAGAAATAGAAGCTGAAATAAAACAATCTCTCTACTATTGCTCTGACATTTCACATTCTTAAAATAAAGTTGTGATCCTAACTGACGTTAGACATGGAATATTTACTATGATTAAATGTCAGGAATTGTGAAAAACTGTGTTGTATTTGGCTAAGGTGTATGTAAACTTCCGACTTCAACTGTATAAACAGTGTAGTCGGAAACCATTACTTTTTGCACATTTTGTTACATTACAGCCTTATTCTAAAATGTATTAAATCGTTTACCCCCCTCAATCTACACACTATACCCCATAATAACAAAGCAAAAATCTGTTTTATTTATTTTTTGCTAATTTCTGAACAGAAAACTGAATATTACATTTACATAACTATTCAGACCCTTTACTCAGTACTTTGTTGAAGCATCTTTGGCAGCGATTACAGCCTCAAGTCTTCTTGGGTTTGACGCTACAAGCTTAACACACCTGTATTTGGGGAGTTCTCTCTGCATTTGGGGAGTTTATTCTCTGCAGGTTTTTTAAAAACACCCCCCGAATTTGGTTTTATGTAGCAAAATTTGAATCTCTGTTTTTTACATTGAATAAAAGTAGAGACTCAGTGCTACAAAATAGTATATCATACACAGCATTTTTGAGGAACAACGGGAAAGTAATTCTGCTTTGAAAGTTGATATATTTGTAAACTCACTTTTGAGAAAAGGGCCTTTGAATGTTCTGGTACCTACTCCTTTGTATACATCCATTCAGCATTGTTCACGCCCTCTTAAAACAGCCCCACCCATCTCTTTAAGGATTCACATGATGTCATGTGCTAAAGACTAAAAGTGGTAGTAGCCTACAATAAGGAAAAATTCCAGGTAAACAGAAAGTGTCCAGATATAAATATTAGATGAGGCTTACCCTGATATACTTGTCTAAATTGATGGGTCGTGTGAAAGAAATGCTACAACCCCCAGCCACATCCAGTGGTGGAAAAAGCACTAAAATGTCATACTTGAATAAAAGTATAAATAATTTCAAATTCCTTATATTGAACCAGACGGCACAATTGTATTTAAAACAAATATATATCATATTGATGGATAGCCAGAGGCACAATGTATTTAAGTATCAAAAGTAAAAATATAAACCATTTCAACCTCTTTATATTAAGCAAACCAGACAGCACAATTTAGTTATTTTTTATTGATGGATAGCCAGTGGCACACTCCAACATAATTTACAAACGAAGCATGTGTGTTTAGTGAGTCTGCCAGATCAAAGGCAGTATGGATGAGCAGGGATGTTCTCTTGATAAGTGTTTGAATTGGACAATTTTCCTGTCAACATGTAACAAGTACTTTTGGGCGTCAAGGAAAATGTATGGAGTAAAAAGTACATTATTTTCTTTACAAAATGTAGTAAAGTAAAAGTTGCCAAAAATATAAATACTAATGTACAGATACCACAAAAAAAATAATTAATTAGTACTTTAGGGTATTTTTACTTAAGTACTTTACACCACTGCCCAAATGCCTTCACACCAGTACATTGGCATACTTTATATACTGTTACACAGGCACTTATCACATAGTATACCATACATAAGTTAAGGCCATGCCTGAGTTGAAACCTGAGTGAGGTGCACATGTACAGTATATAAACAGATGCATGCTCCACATATTTAAGTGGTGGACACGTGATACGAACGAACACATGATATTGTTGTGTTATGTCACAAAATCATGTTACGACCACACATCAATATTAATTTTATATATCAATATTTTGCTAAGTCTTGCTGAGTGGATGGTCTCTACAGAACATGTAAATGGTACAGCCAAAGCCAAATGGTTACTTGGATAGTAGTAATATCAGTGTCAATATAAATAAAATATACAGTATGTACAAGAACAACATCAATAACAATAGTGATAGACGAGGTTGTTATATGCATACAATCAGGGGTAAAGTGGCTGAGCAGCAGGATAAAGAAAAATATCAGCAACATATGGCGTGCGTGTTAGGAGAGAGTCATGTGAATAGAGGCACTGCAGATAGTGCTGATGACTGGTCCGTCCAAACCATACATGAACAAGGGAATCTATATTCGGAGAACCTGTTTCTGTCCTACCCTTGACTTTAGTGTAGTGCATGTGATGTCCATAGCCTCTTCGTCACACAACTCCCTGAGGAAGGATGTCAGCGTTGCGCAGCAGCTGAAACCTGGTCCCGACAGTCCGAACGCTCCTTGGCAACAACACCAGGCTCCAGAGCATCGAAGCTGTAAAACAGGTAATGACAACAAAAAAATCAGAAGACATTACAACCCTGCACAACATCAAGTCACCTCCCAAGTTTAGATAAGAGTAACCTCATGCAAATACCTTTTATTTACCTGATGGGCTGGCACTGCTTGATCTGTGGCAGCGGCCTGAAGTAGGGAGTCAGGTGTTGTTGCCAGCCATAGCTTTCCACCAGCACCGTACCTTCCTCCAGTCCAACCAGCTGTGGGATGTTGACCCCTATCACAGTGCTGTCCTTCACAACACCAGCAATCTCTAACAAAGTATTCACTCTGGTCTTTCTGAAGCGCTGCTTGATGAGGCCGAAGCAAAGTCAGGGGCAAACTTGGTGTGGCCTGTGATCAGGAAGTGAAGGTCCAGATTGTGGTGGAGCTTGTGCATCGTCCACCAGGCAAAATACCAGAGCACAAACTTGTTCTTGTTTTGGCCACTGCAGTTATTACAATTCAGGTCCACAGTGTTTTACCAACTCCGTAGTTGGTGAAGAAACGGTGCATGTAGTTGATGGCTGCGCTGCTGCCTTCTTTTGCTTGGGCCAGCTCTCTTTTGATGACTGTTTGACTGGTGGATTAGTCAGGCGTGTTCTACTGATTTAATGCTGAAGGACAAATTCCAGATACAAATATTTTAGCATTATTATACAATAGATGGGAAACGGCATTCTGATAACATCACTAAACACAGTTCATAAAGGTAATACTAGCTACTGTAGCTAGCCAGCCATCTAACGTCAGCTGGCTAGCTAACAGCAAGCTTTAACTAGCAATACAAACCGATTGTCAGCTAACATTAGGCTATAACTAGCAATGCGAAATGGCATTCTGAGAAAACATCACTAATGTTACACACACTTAAATTAATGTTAGCTAGCTAGCTAAAAAAGTAACTATAATCCCAATCCATAGATTAACGTTACTAGCAATACAAACCGATTGTCATAGCAAGCTAAAGTTAACCAAAAAAAGTTAGGTTCATTGTTCAATGGCTGGATGGCTCACAGCAAGCTTTAGCTTGCAATGAAAACAATTTTCAGACAAAATTAGAAATGTATAATATCTGAATCTGTAGCTAGATTTTCACCTGTCTACATGAATGAAAGCTTAATGGCAGACTGAAACCCCTTTTATAAGACATCCTGTGTTGTTTCTGTTTAGTTTACACAGCTAATTTGGTCCGTTGTGTTCCACTGATTTCAAAACGTGTTATGAAATGAGAGTCCGCATTTTGCATGGCATGATCTCGTCCAGAAAGTTGTCAATCACACCTTTCCCCCATGACCTTTGTTGATAACAGCTGATAAATTCATGCCAGCAATGTTATTGAGAGCAGTAACAACATATTTGCAGTTCTCCATGGCTAACATAATATCTTTCTAAAAAACTGCAGTAGAAAGGATTATTAATGCATTATGAGCAGCTCCTTTTAAAGACAAAAGACACAACACCGCAGACCAATCCAAACTCATCTCTCGGCATGTCCCGCCCACTCATCATCACAGCCAATCATGGCTAGCGGGAAGGTTGCCGGCTTTTTCTGTGGCTAAACCAACTAGGCTCGTAATTTAATAATTGTATTGGTATTTACAGATGATATACACGTTGATATTAAGGCACATGAAAGTTCACATGTTCCAGAAGGCATTTCTGCCAAAAAACACATTTTGATAAAAATATTATTTTTACATTCAAAAGGCTCTCTCTCCTGTGAAGTCGTGACTTGCGACATACGCCTAGTTTCCTGAATCGGGTCACATTTGCAAAAAAAGAAAACGTTTTTCTCTTTGTCATTATAGGGTATTGTGTGTGTAGATTGGTAAGACAAAATGTTTTATTTAATCCATTTTAGAATAAGGCTGTAATATAACAAAATGTGGAAAAAGTCAAGAGGTCTGAATACTTTCCAAATGCACTGTACACATTTTTGCATATTCATTAAAAAAAAAACTGAAATAACTTATAATATAATTATATAAGTATATTTTCTGAAATGCACTGTATAAATCATTGGGTGGAAGCGGACTGGAAGCTTTAAAGTTGTGTAACCTCAGAAGATTGGTGGGAGTTTTTCTGAGCCCCAGCCGCTGTGCCCCGCCTTGACGTCATACATACCCACACACACGTAAACACCCAACACACAAACACCTGCTTAGACATAGGAACTAACTAGGCAATGTAGGAGTGCGAAGCCTTATACAGAGTATTTCCTGTCTAGACATGCTTCCTTTTCAATTGTTCATCTTGTTTCAATTGTTCAAGGTGGAAACTGTAACATGTTTCAATGCACAGTATGAAATTGTATCACTTGATGTAATCAGCTGTATAATAAAGCTGTGATTTACTATCCTTGCTTGGAACTGGTTTCAACATTATTATGTGGTTGCAAAGGAACACCATTATTGATTTCACACGTTTTCCAAGGGATTTACCCTTTCTGCCTACTGTGCCCATTTGTAGTGGCAGGTTCGGGAACTGGAGTCGGAGGCCTAGGATGCCTCTCCAACCTGAATATAGTCTGAACACTGCCTGAATTCAACAGGACCAGAGTTGTTTGCACTTCCCAACTCCATGGCAACCCCGTGGAAATAGGGGGATAACCGTTCTGCAATCTGGCCTGGTGAGGCAGCTGGGCTTGCCCACTGACTTGGGTGCCTTACACACACTCCAAGAGTGTTTGGTTAATGCTTCCATGGCTCTTGAGGAAAGGTCTTTGTGGGAAAGAAGAGGCTTTTGGGGATTATTGAGAGCATACACAGATTTAAAGCTAACCTCACAACTTAATCCTACTGGAACACTCTCTACGAATATTGCAGCTCATCCCTTAACTCCTCAAGTCCATCAATCTATTTGTGTTTTGCAGCTTTATCTACATTGCAATTTACTATAATTGTTTAACTGTCTACACAGTTCTTAAAAGAGTGGTTGTATGATGATTACAGACTAAGGTATGAACACATGGCCTTGTAAGAAATTGCTGTCTCACTAACACCAGCTTAAGAAAATAAGCGACAAGGCCCGTCTATCCCTGAGTTTGACATGCCCATCTCCGTAGACACAATTGCGTCCCCTAGTGCATTTACTGTGTATTACCTCAATAAACAAATACCTCTGTCCTCTACTGTCTTGTTCATGCGTTTATTAAATAGGTCTAACTTGTTTGTTGAAATATTTGATGAAGTAAAGAGATATCTGCACCTGTAAATAAGAAAATACTGTAGATCATATGGATAAATGCAAAGACCTAATCTAACGGCAGTTTGTACTGCACAAATACTGAGATGATGAATGAGAATGATCCTTGTTAAATGTAGTGAGGTTACATTTGTTCTGGGAAGATAATCAGACTAATCTAATTCCCTACATCCTGAGAGTGATTCAGTGTTCTGGAGAGACCATATGGAATTGTCATTCCACTGGATTTTGTGAACTGTTTCTTTCCAGGAGGACATTCACAAGAAACACACCTCCCAATAGAGAACACATCAAGATACATTTTCAAGCATATAATGTTCTGTCAGCCCAAGTTAGGGGTGTGGTGGAAACTGTGGTTTATCCATTCATTTTGTATGATCTGGAGACAGCATAACCTGTTATATGAAATAAAGAAAACTCAAGTCAAAAGGTCTCACAAGGGAAATGTTTTTTTGTCCCTCTGCAGTCAGCAAACTATATATCAGGCACCCTATTATATATGTCAGAATATACGATCCTTTTCACCATTTTTGCAATAGTGATGCCACTTTGGTGGAATTTCTCTGTAAAAAAATGTAATGTTTTCTTGTGTAAGGTAATGTTTCAGTTAATTGATGTTAGTGCATTATATTATTGGTGTAAATGAATGCCATTAAGAGGAACAACACATTAGCAAGAAGCATCAATATTCGTTGATGATCTTTATGAACCACTAAGCACCATTCCCAACAGAGTATGCATCCTGATGAACTGCTCATTTCTGGGACAAGTGCACAACATACAATGTAAACTTCCAGTGTTTATCGAACAATCCCAAAGTTCATATCTATTTGTACAGCATTTGCTTGTGGAGGAAATCATCTTAATTTAATGATTTCCTCTGTGAGGAGAAACTGTTGTAATTGTCCACATTGTGTTGTATACCGGTTGAACACAGGGTGGCAGTCTAGTCATATCCCCAAAATGGATGTCAATAGGCAATGAAAAGAATGCAAAATATATACTACTGTATACTCTCTCTCTATATATATATACTATACTACAATTAAGACTTAAAATGTGAAATATACTATAGCCTAAGACAGAATGCATTTATGTCAGATACAGGAGGCTGATGAGGGCACAGTAACAGTTCAGTTCACTCAGACCAACAAAAACAATCATATCTTGTTGTCTGGGGCAGCAGCATTGTTGAGAGTGGTTCTGTTATAGAAGAAGCCACCTCCAGCTCATGAAACTCATGTTCCTCCCATAAATAGCCCAGAGTCAGTCTGAGGCTCCCTGGGGAGTACCTTGTCTATCTCTGTACTGGAGGAGACAGAGAACAGCCCAACTCCATCCAGACCTCAACAGCAGCAGAGCCCGCTTTTATTTACCTCCACAGAGGTAATCCATCCTATCAGACTAATACACCATAATACAGATTCCTTAGCAAATTAATTAATAACACAAAGAGGCTGATGCCATGGACAAGTTGTGTCATGTGTTAAGGTCTGGAAAGCAGTGCATACTGTGTTGAGTTACAGCTCGATCAATGTCCACTAACTCATACTGAAGAGATATTATGAATGAACCATCAATAATCCTGTCCAGCTGCCAATACCAGGCAGGACTGGTCAGTTGTTGGCCACAGAGGAAATTCTCTGGGCCATTTCCACCCTAGGTAACACCCTTGGTGGTCGGGAGGCATTTATCAGAAGGTATTGATTCCCTGTTATGTTGTCCCTGGGTAGACAGTGATCATGGGAGAGAGAGCTCAGCCTTTTGCCTTAAGCGTCAGCCTGGACAAATTGGTTTAATTAGGCTTGCCCTCTTTGGAGGATAGAGGGGCATTGTGGGTTATATACAAGCATAAGTTGTGTCGTTTGTGGTAAGTCGGATCAATATGTGAAACAGGGGAACTGTCAGACTGAGGTGGAGGGTCAGCGTGGTGCTGCAAGCAAGGGTAGGGAGATGGCTGACAGGTTTCTTCAATGGAGTGCTTAGCAGTCATCCTCCGTGTTAGTGGATAAATACCAAGCACAAGAAAGATTTGGTCTCTGATCATGGGCTGTTAATGATTACACAAGTAAGATATAAGCTTAGAGAATTATAACCCATGGAAATCTCCACAGGTGTTAGGGAATCCCAATAGGGATGTAGTATAACAGGGGCCAGTATGGCAATCTTAAAGATGAGGACTCATGGACCTGGACAGTCTTTGAGGAGTCGAGGGCTCAGTGCTCAGTTCCATTATAAAGACATGAGGCCATACCACACTATGACCTTTTAATTACACAACAACACAGACATTACTTTCTCAGTGACACATGACCGTGGCTTCATTGTGGTCACTTTGAACAGCAGGCCAGAGGAGAGTCATCAAAGCCAATGTAGAAACCTTCCCTCTATGTGTTCTACCATGTGACGTTAACTGTTCTCCCTCTAGTTGCATGATAACAAATGGCTGCTATTGGCATGTTATGTAGACACCATTTAATGAGTGGTCAAGTAGGAGATACTCATGACAACACTTATTCACTTGGTCAGGCATTCTACATGCGTGAGGAAATGGGCCAACCATAAATACCCAGAGTTTAATGAGAATGTCGAGCCAGTAGAGGAGGACTGTGAGATGCTGATTTAAAGCGACATTAGTCCTGACCTGGGAGGGCAACGTGCTCGGCTAACCATCTCCATACTGCTCTGGGCACCAGCTAGGGGAGAAATCCTAGCTCTAAGATTGCCAATCTCCCAAATCATTATTCTCATTAAGGACAAATGACAGTGGCTTTTACAGAGGGCTCCTTTGAGGCTTCCCAAATCCCTCCCCTGATCTCTCACTCTCTGGTGACCTCGACCTTGAATCGCCAGAGTGAGTGTGTCATGCCCTGGCCATAGAGAGGCTTTTTATTCTCTATTTTGGTTAGGCCAGGGTGTGACTAGGGTGGGCATTCTATGTTATTTTTTCTATATTTTTGTATTTCTTTGTTTTTGGCCGGGTATGGTTCTCAATCAGGGACAGCTGTCTGTCGTTGTCTCTGATTGAGAACCATACTTAGGTAGCTCTTGCCCACACGAGTTTTGTGGGTAGTTGTTTTCTGTCTCTGTGTCTACACCAGACAGAACTGTTTCGTTTTCGGTCTCTTGTTATTTTGTGTTCAGTTTAAATGAATTATTAACATGGACACGTACCACGCTGCATATTGGTCCGATCCTTCTTATTCCTCATCAGACGAGGAAGACAATCGTTACAGAGTGTTGCCTTTCCTACCATCAGGGTTCAGTGGGTTTTGGTTTGAGGAATGAACTCTCTGTTGATTTCCCTTCCATAGATCCCCTTTAATGACCCGTGGGGAGAGTGGCTGTAGGCTGCGGGGTCAATGTTGGGCTCAGAAATCTTGCGTGGGAGTAGAGTAGAGACACCTGCCACTATACTGACTCCACAGTAGTGTAGGCCTATATCATAATGCTGGTGTATTTCAGGGAGAAAACTGCAGCCTAACCAGAAACCTCCAAAATGACTCTACACAGATAATAGAACTGGTGGGTTGTCTGTGGATACTGCATAGTAGATTGAGTTTTCGCAGCGCTGCAGTAGTACGGTGGGTTTGATTAAGTGGCAGAACTCCCATGGGACCTGCTCATAAAATGTGTGTTGAGAGAAGACACTTGAAAGAATTCTATAGCTTTAACATGTAGCCTATCCATCCACCTCCATTTTATCTGGGAGCTGAGAGAGGTGAATGAGAAAAGGTGGTTCTATGAATTTCATCTTGTACATGTAGGTCTCAGTTTTTACAGTGAAGATTAATTGTGGAGGTGGTCAGTGAAGAATGGCTCGATCATTCTGTGCTTTACTTTTTGGCCCTTTGCCTACATTTTACTCTCACTTTACTCCTGCTTTCTTCAAAGAGGACAGCTCAAAGAATTTTCTCCTTTTATTGTACCACTCCTCTTATTTACCCTCCTTATCCTTGTCTTCATTTAAGCTGGGAGAGTTATGTAAATCAATGCAGGCTTATCTCTCACAGCTACTTTGGAGATTTTTGTTGTTGTGCCAAATGTGACTGTTTTAGATTGTATTAGAATAATGGGATCAGAATCAATAAGCAGCAGACAAAAAGTAGTAACTGAGTGGCACTGGTTATTGACCTTTTTACGATATGGTGCTTTTAAAAGGAGTATTGAGGCAGCTTAACAGTTAGAGCTGTAAACTGTATTTATTTTTATTTTGGCCGTATCTTCGGAGGGGGAACTGCAGCCAACAGTCTCTTACAAACTTGATCACTATCTATGCATGGACAACTTGTCTGATTTCCTGAAATAGCAAATTATTCACTTGTTTATTTGTGTGAGATGGCAAGTTACCCTGGTCTGTATCCCCTAAAACTGCTTTGGAGAGATAAGATGAGTATGAGGAGACAAGCAGGCACTGCAGTGTAACAATAGTATCCAGGCTGAACTGCATGTATCTGAGAATGGCACATAACATCCAGATAAGGAAACTAGATCATGATTGCTCTATACTATAATGCATTAACTGTATGTAAATGAATTAAGACACTAATTGGTGTAATTAAAATGTCATTATCCATCTGTAACACCTGGAGGAAAGTGCACTCCCATCCCATCATACGCTGTAAATAAAACATTCCTTCTTTTCCTCACTGTTATTGACATGGTTAAGCAGTGTTACTTGTCAGGCTACTCTGCTGCAATCATGTTAACATGGATGACCACATTTAGCCACTCTGGAGACCTTGACCACCATAGGAATTTCATGGGAAAGTGAGCAATTGGCTCTTTCTATGAACGAGGCAGAAGACCAGTTTAGATGGTACTTGAGCGTGGCACCAAGGCTGATGCCACGTGGGTTCCATATTAACATGTGGTGGCAATGTGGTGGAATGAGAGACGACAACACCATCAACACCACAGACTTACTAGAGTTCCTGTCTCTGTAGTGAGTAGTGTATTGATCTAACTGTCTTTCACTAAAAGTGTGATCAAACGTATGAAACCCAACAGGGCGGAACTTAGCATGTTAGAGAAGCTCATCCTCTATTTTAACTATGTTTTATTCATATAGAGACTGGCTTAGGCCTACTTACAGCAGAGTGAGTAGAAGACTTATTCGGCAATGGCCTTTTCTAGACGCAAAACCAACCATTAAAAGTCAATGGTAAGGAAAAAGAAATGTCATGGGCCGACTAGTCCACAACAAGACCACGCTACCTAAACAGCTGACTGCACTGTATGTTTGTGTTCGCAGATCAAAACAACAAAGAAAGGTCTTCATCAAAGGACATCTAGAGCCACATCAGGTAACTAGGGGTGGTAGGTAGCCTAGTGGTTAGAGTGTTGGGCCAGTACCGAAAGGTTGCTAGATCAAATCCCTAAGCTGACAAGGTGACAAGGTGACAATCTGTTGTTCTTCCCCTGAACAAGGCAGTTGACCCACTGTTCCCTGGTAGGCTGTCATTGTAAATAAGAATTTGTTCTTCACTGACTTGCCTTGTTAAATAAAGGTTAAATATAAATTGGTAGAATCAGATTTAAAGGCCATTATCCATGGATGTAGAGGCCATGTTATATACAATGCATCATTGTTTTATGATGTGTGTAAGAATGGCCCTAAGTGGAAAAATATTAGAGTCGTTCTGCCCCTGAACAGGCAGTTAACCCACTGTTCCTAGGCCGTCATTGAAAATAAGAATTTGTTCTTAACTGACTTGCCTAGTAAAATAAAGGTAAAAAAATAAATAAAAAAAGATTACTCTGGGGAACAATTCAGTGAGCAAAACATGTTAAGACTCAGACTGTATGCACCATTGCTTCTGTATTAGATTTTTTATCACTATCATCAATAAGTCTTCTATAGCTGCCTACCATCCAGCCCAGTATGTACTGACTCTATGCTATATGGTTCCTGCCCCTCCTCCACTCAGTCTAATTAAAGCTATACATTGCTACAGTGGCATGCTGATCAAAGACATCAAATATTTAGCAGCCTTTTAAACCTGACCTTTTAGCAGGCCAACACGGTAGGCAGCCACCGCTGGCCTTGCTGTATTCTAATGAGAAAACCTCTTCTACAACAGACCTCTTTCTCCACCACCACGGCACATCAATGTTATCTTTAGTGCACATTGAATATTTATAAGGGAAAGAGGCTGGGAGCGCCGTCACTGATCTGTAAGGTGACTTGTGGTGTCTTTGCAGTGGGTGCTGGTGCAGTGCCAACCAAGTCACATGGTACATGATGTCTCATAAAAGTTACCTTTATTCTTTTTAGGGGAAGGATTATGTTTCATTCTTAATAGCTGTACCTATTAGCTTTGGATTTCTCTGGAGTATTTCATGAACATTAGAATCATTACTGGAATATATAGATGTGTCAATCTACACAATCAGCAGGTAGCCTAGCGATTAAGAACATTGGGCCAGTAACCAAAAGGTTGCGGGTTCAAATCCCTGAGCCAGCTAGGTGAAAACTCTGACTATGTGGCCCTGAGCAAGGCACTTAACCCTAATTACCCCTGTAAGTCGCTCTGCATAAGAGTGTCTGCTAAATAAGTCAAATGCAATTATACAACAGGTCTGACTGCCCCATCAAATCCAGCCTAGTACTGAAGCTAAAATCAGAAGCTTAACAGCCTAATTGGCCTATATATAGGCATTTGCTGTTCAACTGCCTGAAAAACATGTTACTGATAATAAGCATCAACAAACACTGCTGGCATGTAATCTCCTCCAAACTCATGTGGCCACATGACACCTCATTAGAAAAGAGTGGAGGATATAGGGTCAGAATGCTAATGACATCCATTAATCGTAGGGCTAAAACCCTCACAGAATTCACCTTCTTATATCTGATGGAGAGGAGAGGAGGGGAGGAGCAGAGAGGAAAAAAGAAGAGGACAAACTAATAAGACCAGACCCCAAGTGGGTTAGCTGTGCCAGTGAACCAAATTGTTAACCACAGTCATCTTTACAGAGACAAGACGTGAGGCTGAGAATGGTTTGTATACTGAGCAGGAGCATGTGGAAGTGTCATTGGAACAGCATTAATCTTCATCCCTACGTCCTCATGTTCTCCTTATTACTGAGGGGATGTCACATCACAGAAGAAATAAATGATAGCATAATATTCTCTATGTCGATATTATGGATGCCTGAGGCAAGAAATTATTTAGAGGTTACATTTATTTTCTCTTGGATGATTCCAAACCAGTTGACTGTAATGTGACTTCTGGATTCTAATAAATGAATAGATAAACATCCGATCCGCCAGACAGACACAAGCTGTCTGCGATCATGCATACTGACTAGACTGATTGCTCATTGCTGACGACACGTGCTTGGAAGGCTTCATTGGAGACTAAAATGTACATCATACTTGCTAGCTTCCTCTCCAAAAAGCCATTAGAAAACAATCAGCCATCCCTCTAAATTGAATCCTCCTCTGTACTATACAGCAGGTGACTTAGGGAATATCAATGAGAAAGGCCTCCCAGGCTACTCATATGCCAGAGACATACATCACCAAACTGCTGGGTAAAATGGCAAACAATCTGTAGAAACTTACTGGGCACAGATGTCAATTTAACGTCCATTCCGCATTGGCTCAACATCATTTCATTAAAAAGACATGGAAACAACGTTGATTCAACCAGTGTGTGCCTAGTGGGAAACCACTAAGCCCTGAGCTTCAAAAGCAACAGACGGGGGGACATTAAATATTGATGGGTAGAAATAAATAAACAGGCTAAGGACAACCAGAAGGACACTACATAAAATGGAGTCGTAGATGTAAACCAAAAGTGTTCAGATCACAAAAATATGATCTCTTCAGGATTTTGACATTCCAGAATTAAGGTTTCTAAATTCTGCCTGCTCCTCACATAAGGCCCACACTCACCACATGCCTACAACTTAGAGACACTAACTTTTTTGGCACTGTAGTTTGTGGAGACCAGACTCATGTGGCCAATAATAAAATCACAGAAACAAATCTCACAAAGCCTTTGGGGGAAAAGACTTCTGGGCTCTGGCATTTCTATGTCGCTGCAGCTATAAAGCTATCATATCCCTGCCGGGTAGGGGAGAGATAACTGTTCTGGAGAAAAAACAACCAGAGACAATAGAACATGAGGTGGAGATTGGTTTAGTAAGTAAGAGAGGGAGAGGAAACACTGCTGGCATCCAGGGGCATCGCCACAACTCAGCGGGTGTCTGCACAACAATGCCAACAGGGGTGCAAATTCTCCATACTCTAGAAATCAATTTCACACAAAGTGCTGAGGACTTGGACAGAGGCGTATCGGAAACACATTGAAATACTGCAGCTTGTGTTATTGGATTTGGAGCCCAATAGTCAGCCCTTTGGGCAATATCCACAAACTGGGGGGGATCCAGTCAAGAGTAGCTTCCCTTCCTTCCCTCGCCAGCCCTGGAACCTCTGGCTCTCCCTCTGCCAGCAGGGGAAAAGAGATTGTTATGGGATTTACTTCAGATTTAAAGTTCTGTCCTCAAATTTGGATACAAACTTTTTGGGTTGCTTATAGTACCCATACTGGAGAGTATGACAACTATCTCTGTTTCTACTCTGTTGTAAACTGCCTGCAGTAAAAACATTTCCGAAAGTATGTATGGACACAAACCTGTTACACACTCACTCACTCACTCACTCACTCACTCACTCACTCACTCACTCACTCACTCACTCACTCTCCAAGATTCATGCATGTTTCATTGAAAACAATAAATAGAAACATCACCCAAGGGTACTTAAGTATTGAAGATTCATGCATGTTTTCATTGAAAACAATAAATAGAAACATCACCCAAGGGTACTTAAGTATTGAAGATTCATGCATATTTTCATTGAAAACAATAAATAGAAACATCACCCAAGGGTACTTAAGTATTGAAGATTCATGCATATTTTCATTGAAAACAATAAATAGAAACATCACCCAAGGGTACTTAAGTATTGAAGATTCATGCATGTTTCATTGAAAACAATAAATAGAAACATCACCCAAGGGTACTTAAGTATTGAAGATTCATGCATGTTTCATTGAAAACAATAACTAGAAACATCACCCAAGGGTACTTAAGTATTGAAGATTCATGCATATTTTCATTGAAAACAATAAATAGAAACATCACCCAAGGGTACTTAAGTATTGAAGATTCATGCATGTTTCATTGAAAACAATAAATAGAAACATCACCCAAGGGTACTTAAGTATTGAAGTACAGCATACTGTGGAAAACTAGTGAGCCTACAAGGAGCACTGAATGGATTCTACAAATGCAGTGCCTTGGAGGGAAAGGGGCATTATTGTTGATTTGTGACAGGATGAAGGTTGTAGTAAGGGTATTAGGCCTACATTATGAGAAGGTATTTTAAATGAACCTACAGAGATTTAATATACATCTTAATTCCTTCTTCCCATAAAGACTCATCTTTCTCATACACTGTATGTTGCCGAGTGACTTAATGTGATGTATTGGTTTGGCAATCATATATTTTATAAAAGCTGACGAGGTTAGGGTTAGGTTTAAAATCAGATTTCAAGAAGAGAAATTGTAGAAATAGGCGGGGTTTAGACATAATTATGACTGTGACTGTGGTAACTAATGATAACCAGAATCACATCAAATCAATTCAAATGTTATTGGTAGCATACACATATTTAGCAGATGTTATTGTGGGTGTAGCGAAATGCTTGTGTTCCTATCTCCAATAGTGCAGTAACATCTAGCAATACACAACAACACACATCAATCTAAAAGTAAAATAATGAAATAAAAAAATATATAAATATTATGACAAGCAATGTCAGAGTCCAGAGTATAAATATATAAATAAATAAATATATGTATATATACAGTGCCTTGCGAAAGTATTCGGCCCCCTTGAACTTTGCAACCTTTTGCCACATTTCAGGCTTCAAACATAAAGATATAAAACTGTATTTTTTTGTGATGAATCAACAACAAGTGGGACACAATCATGAAGTGGAATGACATTTATTGGATATTTCAAACTTTTTTAACAATCAAAAACTGAAAAATTGGGCGTGCAAAATTATTCAGCCCCTTTACTTTCAGTGCAGTAAACTTTCTCCAGAAGTTCAGTGAGGATCTCTGAATGATCCAATGTTGACCTAAATGACTAATGATGATAAATACAATCCACCTGTGTGTAATCAAGTCTCCGTATAAATGCACCTGCACTGTGATAGTCTCAGAGGTCCGTTAAAAGCGCAGAGAGCATCATGAAGAACAAGGAACACACCAGGCAGGTCCGAGATACTGTTGTGAAGAAGTTTAAAGCCGGATTTGGATACAAAAAGATTTCCCAAGCTTTAAACATCCCAAGGAGCACTGTGCAAGCGATAATATTGAAATGGAAGGAGTATCAGACCACTGCAAATCTACCAAGACCTGGCCGTCCCTCTAAACTTTCAGCTCATACAAGGAGAAGACTGATCAGAGATGCAGCCAAGAGGCTCATGATCACTCTCGATGAACTGTAGAGATCTACAGCTGAGGTGGGAGACTCTGTCCATAGGACAACAATCATTCGTATATTGCACAAATCTGGCCTTTATGGAAGAGTGGCAAGAAGAAAGCCATTTCTTAAAGATATCCATAAAAAGTGTCGTTTAAAGTTTGCCACAAGCCACCTGGGAGACACACCAAACATGTGGAAGAAGGTGCTCTGGTCAGATGAAACCAAAATTGAACTTTTTGGCAACAATGCAAAACGTTATGTTTGGCGTAAAAGCAACACAGCTCATCACCCTGAACACACCATCCCCACTGTCAGACATGGTGGTGGCAGCATCATGGTTTGGGCCTGCTTTTCTTCAGCAGGGACAGGGAAGATGGTTAAAATTGATGGGAAGATGGATGGAGCCAAATACAGGACCATTCTGGAAGAAAACCTGATGGAGTCTGCAAAAGACCTGAGACTGGGACGGAGATTTGTCTTCCAACAAGACAATGATCCAAAACATAAAGCAAAATCTACAATGGAATGGTTCAAAAATAAACATATCCAGGTGTTAGAATGGCCAAGTCAAAGTCCAGACCTGAATCCAATCGAGAATCTGTGGAAAGAACTGAAAACTGCTGTTCACAAATGCTCTCCATCCAACCTCACTGAGCTCGAGCTGTTTTGCAAGGAGGAATGGGAAAAAATGTCAGTCTCTCGATGTGCAAAACTGATAGAGACATACCCCAAGCGACTTACAGCTGTAATCGCAGCAAAAGGTGGCGCTACAAAGTATTAACTTAAGGGGGCTGAATAATTTTGCACGCCCAATTCTTCAGTTTTTGATTTGTTAAAAAAGTTTGAAATATCCAATAAATGTCGTTCCACTTCATGATTGTGTCCCACTTGTTGTTGATTCTTCACAAAAAAATACAGTTTTATATCTTTATGTATGAAGCCTGAAATGTGGCAAAAGGTCGCAAAGTTCAAGGGGGCCGAATACTTTCGCAAGGCACTGTATATAGTATATATATATATATTTATTTATACACAGTTGAAGTCGGAAGTATACATACACTTAGGTTGGAGCCATTAAAACTAGTTTTTCAACAACTCCATAAATATCTTGCTAACAAACTATAGTTTTGGCAAGTCGGTTAGGCTTGGCTTTTTCTTTGCAACTCTGCATAGAAGGCCAGCATCCCGGTGTCGCCTCTTCACTGTTGACGTGACAAGTGTTCGATGTCTATATATATAGGATGATAGCGGGGTGAATAGGCCGTGGTTCGGGTGGCTGAGGTCCTTGATCAAACTAGGGTATGATAAACTTCCGGCTACTGTCTTTCGATTGTAAAAGAGATACTGAGGGCCAATCCCAAATCAACCACTATACCCTATGCCAGGGGTACTTAAGTATTATTTGAGAAGCAGTAATAAACGCCCAGCTCTCAGTCCATGCGATCCCAAACTTTACACATCCCTCTTTTTAGCTGAGATGGAATGTTTCTATTTTAAAGCTAATTTCCTGCAATTCTACACATGTTGCCATGTATTATTTGTGTTAATATGATACCAGTGGTCGAAGTCTGACCTAGCTCCCCCAATTCAACAAAAGAAAGACCTGTGGTCCGTATTGACCCCGTTCTGGGTCCGGCCCTATGCGGAGATCTGAACGGATTTGATTGGTATAACCAATATGGTGAAACTTACACAAAGCCTATCAAAGGGCAAGGTGGCGCTATTACCATATCGATTGGACCCAGAGGTTTCATACCATAGGGGGTACGTGCCCCCTCATATTTTGGGGGTAATTAAATAAATATATATTTATACTGTATATTAAATATATCATTTTTTAAATTACATTTTCGAATGTTAAATGTATTACTTAACTTATTTTTTAAAGCCACCTTTTGATTATAATTATTTATAAAAAGAGGTATTTTGCGGAGGTGGCACAATGACTGGACCAGGCAAAGAGTACCCCCACCCCCCTGCTCTATTTTCCCTACTAGTGGTTCCTTCCAAGGTGCACCATGGAGCAAAGATATGCTAGGCAGGACATTAGATACTCTGGTGTGCGAAAACAGTATTGTGAGTGTCCAGTGACACACAGCGTTTTATTTTATTTTAGCTGCTGATGATGGGCAGGCCTTGTTTGTAAATTAATTTGAACAATCTATGTAGTCTATTGATTCCTTCTTGATGAATAAATAAAAAAAATGTTTTTGTTGTTTCTCTATAAAACTAGCCACCTAGCAATTGAATTCAATTGGCTTTAGCTAGCCAGCTAGATAGGTTCCCAAGTCTCCCAACCTCATAACTAGCTACCAAGCCATTTCAGGATATCAAGTAAAGTCGCTTGTCTAACTATCCTAGCTGGCATGCTGGCAAGATTGCTAGGCTTTAGAAAATACAAAAAATGCTTTAATTCTTGGGTTATGATATGTACCAGTGTGGCAGTTGTACTAAACATCTAAAGCCTAAAAGTTCTTAAAGGTCCAATGCAGCCATTTCCATCTCAATATCAAATCATTTCAATTAAGTACCTTTAAAGGGATGGCTTAAGATAAATGTACTGAAAAATAAATAAATAAAAATCTGTTGGCCAGCATGTGGGAGGGTTTTCAGCAGTTGAATTAAATATATTCAGAGCGGGAAAGGTAGCCACACCTGCAGAGTGCATTAAGCAACTGAATAAGGTAAGTCTGAATACCAAATACTGAGAAGTGCGTAGGTAAGGTGTAAATTCCTAAGTCGGAATCAAATCCAATCAAATCAAATTTATTTATATAGCCCTTCGTACATCAGCTGATATCTCAAAGTGCTGTACAGAAACCCAGCTTAAAACCCCAAACAGCAAGCAATGCAGGTGTAGAAGCACGGTGGCTAGGAAAAACTCCCTAGAAAGGCCAAAACCTAGGAAGAAACCTAGAGAGGAACCAGGCTATGTGGGGTGGCCAGTCCTCTTCTGGCTGTGCCGGGTGGAGATTATAACAGAACATGGCCAAGATGTTCAAATGTTCATAAATGACCAGCATGGTCGTATAATAATAAGGCAGAACAGTTGAAACTGGAGCAGCAGCACAGTCAGATGGACTGGGGACAGCAAGTAGTCATCATGTCAGGTAATCCTGGGGCATGGTCCTAGGGCTCAGGTCCTCCGAGAGAGAAAAAAAAAGAGAGAATTAGAGAGAGCATATGTGGGGTGGCCAGTCCTCTTCTGGCTGTGCCGGGTGGAGATTATAACAGAACATGGCCAAGATGTTCAAATGTTCATAAATGATCAGCATGTTCGAATAATAAGAAGGCAGAACAGTTGAAACTGGAGCAGCAGCACGGCCAGGTGGACTGGGGACAGCAAGTAGTCATCATGTCAGGTAATCCTGGGGCATGGTCCTAGGGCTCAGGTCCTCCTCCGAGAGAAGGAGAGAATTAGAGAACGCACACTTAGATTCACACAGGACACCGAATAGGACAGGAGAAGTACTCCAGATATAACAAACTGACCCTAGCCCCGACACATAAACTACTGCAGCATAAATACTGGAGGCTGAGACAGGAGGGGTCAGGAGACACTGTGGACCCATCCGAGGACACCCCCGGACAGGGCCAAACAGGAAGGATATAACCCCACCCACTTTGCCAAAGCACAGCCCCCACACCACTAGAGGGATATCTTCAACCACCAACTTACCATCCTGAGACAGGGCCGAGTATAGCCCACAAAGATCTCCGCCATGGCTCAACCCAAGGGGGGGCGCCAACCCAGACAGGATGACCACATCAGTGAATCAACCCACTCAGGTGACGCACCCCTTCCAGGGACGGCATGAGAGGAATCAGGAATCAGGCCTTTAAGGCATAAATGTTCTTAAAGGTCCAATGCAGCTGTTTTCATCTCAATATCAAATAATTTCTGGGTAACAATTCAGTACCTTACTGTGATTGTTTTCAATTCAAATGGTCAAAAATAAACAAATTACTTCTAAGAAAAATGCCATTTCTAAAAACAAGAAATTTCCTAGGACTGTCTGGAAGTGGTATGAGAGAGGGGACCAATTGAAGGAGCCTAATGGAAGGATCTGTAACCTGAAAACTAGCTCCTGTTGGCAGAGAGAAAGGCAAACGTTCTTCGTTATTGGTCTAAGAATCATTGTGCATTATACTGCCTGGTGATGTCACCAGGTGGTCCAAAAACCTCACCCAGCCAAACAAGCTGAAATTTCAGGCAGTCTTTTCAAACAGCTCTTACAGTAATAGTGCATTATAATTTTCACAATATTATTCCAACCTCATAGTGTGGAAGTATACATAAAAGAAAATCATGTTTTTGACTGCACTGCCCTTTAAAGAATCATTGTGCATCATTAATTATAATGACAATTGAACAGGTAAAGAGGTACGCTTAGATACATAGAATTAGGCATTATGATTATATGGCTCTTGATTGCAGGAAAAAGCTGTTTCCCCTCCATCCGCATGTACTTCGTGCCCCCTCTAAAATAATAGGTGCATGACACCCCTGATTGCACCTGTCATACCCTCTCAGATCTCCACAAGTGCATAGGCCCCAAGTTTAAGGTTTAGGTCCATTAGTAATTGGGCCCGAGACTACTAAAACTGAATTTAGATGCGATAGTGACACGCCCCCTGGTATACGATGTCTGTCACGCTCCCCAAATTCAATAACCTCCGCGCCTTGCGAACAGTGTGGTGCAATGTGAATGCCATTCCATAGCTGTTAGTTGATGCCTTTGATACTATATTTCGCATGGTGAGCGCGGAACACACGAAACATTCCCTTCTGACTGCGCGTTTGGATTTATGATGATCAGTACCGAGGGTGCTGAAGGTGGAGGAGACCAGCCCTGCTTTCGGCTGGAACCTTTGAACGCGCACCTATCAGGCAAAGCGGGTGAAACCCACCTTCTCTATGGGGACACGGACGCCACCTCCAAAGTGACCGCCAACGGTGTGCAAGACATTGAGGATAGAATTTTGCGGATCACTGGTTATTATGGCTATTATCCGGGCTACTCCAGTCACAGAAGTAAGTCATGAAAATAGAAAACAGTCAAATAAGTCAACTAATAAAGTAGAAGTCAACTGAACGTAAGCGTAAAACGGAAGGCCTTTGTCAATTTCACACTATTGCTCCTCGTCATCCAGGTAGAGACAATGGCACGGGTAGTAGCCTATATTGTATGTGACCAGCATATTACAGAGGGGGAGCTTTGCTCTCCCATATGAAATGAATGTTAACCATTTATACGGTGTTGCAGGAATAGGCTTAAACATGATATTCACTCACAAAATATAGTGATTGTTGGGGCATGTGATTTTCTATTGTTTATTCGACTGATATCTACTGGGTTTTTCAACCAATTCTGTCAATCACTGATTATTGTGTAATGAAGAAGAGGGCTTTTTAATTTAAAAAAATATATATTCTCTACCTGAGAGCTAGAGGAATTGGTGCTGTATAGCCTACAATTCAATTTGTTTGTGGAATGAGCCCTAATGGAACCACATTCTAAGGTGACATGTGCCTGAAACAGCTGCCGCTATGGAGATGAAGTAATAGGTTCCTCTTCACATCCTTATTGACTTTTGGTCTGAGACACAAACAATGAACAGCAGTAGACATCCAGACGGACAGGCACAGACAGACAGGCACAGACAGACAGGCACAGACAGACAGGCACAGATAGACAAGCAGGCAGTCAGACAGACAGATGCAATACCATAATGTGACATGACATCTATGCAAATGACATATATGCAAACCATTGTTCCTGTTACCATGACTGTAAATCATTTGAACTGTAGTGTTTTTATGATCATGTAACTATCCTAATGAGGAGGAGACAACATACACTCTATTAGATGTTAGATGCATATTTAATTGTTTGTTGCTGGTCATGTTAATAGTTTTGCAGCTATTAAAATAATCAATATTTTACAGTAGACAAATACCCTCCTCACATGCAACTCTCCCATGCTTCTATTACTCTGATTCTGCAGGACTTTTTATTTTTGACACAATGATCAAAAATAAATCCCACCACTGTGCATTGTACATGCATTGCAGCATACATTGGATATAATAATCATTGGGCTGCTTGCCACAATGCAATGCGATCTGCCTGGGCTACCATTGATTGGATTTATTTTGATTTGCAATAAATGTATGATGGCTGTGGTGAAATCATGGGTTGAGATGAAATGAGATTGATTGTTCACGGGGAACTCTATTTAAGCAATAACTATCAAATCAAAATCAAATCAAAATGTACTGTATAGAAGAAACATAGCAGAGCATTTGACTGGTTTATAGTGAAAATTATGTATTTAATATACAAAACTAAATCTAATGAGATCAAGGCCAGTATTCTGTAAGATGCTATACTGGTCAGAAATCCTGTAGGCTATAATTGTGCCGTTCATTTTACTATACAATATGTGGGGCAAATGTAAGGAAGACTATCACTGATTCAGTGTCCATGAGCCTGTTGTGATTCATACTCAGAAATACCCTAGCTGAACTGAAATATCCTTACTGAATTGAATTTGACTTGTCACGGACAAGCTTCGTAGCATTTCCAAGCTTTTATATAAAAGCTCATCTAAATGAATTACTTGCAAAGTTACTCACACCTAAAGAACAATGGAAGTCAGTCACACACATTATCACTCTGGGTGAATAACAAGTCTTCACCAGGCTTTAGTGCATCAACCAAATTCAATCAAATGTATCTATAAAGCCATTTTTACATCAGCATATGTCACAAAGTGATTATAGAGAAATGTTCTAGTGCATCATGAATCAGGTTTCCAGGCAAAAGGGGAAATCACTTTCAGCAGAGCAAGAGAATGTCTGAATTGCTATTATTTTCTTTCATAGTGTTAAAGGCTCAATGCAGTCAAAAAATTAGATTTTCCCATGTTTTATATATATTTCCACACTACGAAGTTGATGTCTGAGGATTGCCTGACACTTATTTGTGAGTTGGTTTTTGTTTAGATTTTAAAATTAGAATTAAATGTCTCTTGAAATGTTGCATATAATTTAAAAGAAGACTGCTGTTGGGTTGAAGCAAAAATAGCACAGATCTAGAACATTAGTTTGATCTTGCCAACGCCATTGGGTAATTCTATTTTTTGCCATTTTCTGTTGGCGTTTTGCTATTTTTGCCATCTGCAGTGAGTTAAAATATGCCTCCAAGGAGGATCATGGACTACATTTTCAGAGAGGGTCTTGAATAAAGTTCACACAGTGTTTGTGATAACTTGTTAGGTAGTGATGTGACAAAATGTAAATGTTTTGCTCACATTAAGTGATAAAATAACTTTGAAATGGCAAAACTGACTCAAGTTGAAGTGTTGCTTTGAAATTGTACAAAATATATCTCCCCGTCTCTTACCCCAGCACCAGTCCTCGGATCAATTCTGGGGACTCCTCATAGGCCCTGCTCAGCCAAGTTGCAGATCAGTGTCCCTTGAACAAACATTAGTTTAATTTATTATAATTTGTGGTGTACAGTATCGTGCCTGTGAAGTGCTGAGATGTCATGTTCAGTGGTCCAGAGGAACTGGCTGGGCTGGCACACCACTGGGCAGACTGGCAGAGGCGAGAGGAAGTGAAATGACAGGCCCTGGCAACGCCACTCAGCACCGAGCCAGGCAGGCAGCTCACATTAACATTGACATTAGAATAAGAACTCTCCTTGGAAACTAGTATGACAAGGCACACTATGATACCTATGGCTCTAAAAGTCTCCCCAGACACACAAACAATCACATTCATGTTTTAATTGAATCATTTAAGATTTCACTCAGGCATGTAGGCCTATGTCTGCAATCACTTTCCCACTGAAGCCTCACTCTTTCGGCGTGCTATTTTTAACTAGTGTCTAATTGGATGTGGGCTTTCTCTTGAACCACCATAGAGAGCACTGTTAGCCCTTAGCTCTTTTGAGAATGGGTAAAAACCTGTACAAAGTAATAGGGGAAATATTTATTCAAAATAGGTTAAGGACTCCTGTGTGTTTGCCAAAGTAGCAAACACACAAACACGAGAGGCAAATTAACATCACACAAGAATCTAGGTGCTTAGGGTAGGTAATTAAAGGTAACTCGGCATACACAGAATATTCTTGAAAGTGAGTTTGACCTCATTCTCAGTGTTGTTGAGACTTTAGCAACAGTATGGCACAGAATATTCAACTGATGGTTAGAAATGCACAGCTATTTACCACCCTGAATGTGCACCTGCAACCATCTGTTAAGACTAGATCTCTACTCCACTAATGGGTTAACTGTTAGAGGTGGTGGTTACCGTGTGTTGCCCTTATCACCGCTGGCCAGCCTGTTCCTTAGCTCACTCCAAACAGCAGCATAGTACCTGTTCAGTACAGCCAGTCCCTCCAACAGAGAGAGATTTATATACACCTGAGTGTACAAAACATTATAAACACTGCTCTTTCCATGACATAGACTGACCAGGTGAATCCAGGTGAAAGCTATGATCCCTTATTGATGTCCCTTGTTAAATCCACTTCAACCAATGTAAATGAAGGGGAGGAGACAGGTTAAATAATCATTTTTAAGCCTTGAGACAATTGAGAAATGGATTATGTATGTGTGCCATTCAAAGGGTGAATGGGGAAGACAAAACATTTAAGTGCCTTTGAACGGGGTATGGTAGTAGGTGCCAGGCTCACCGGTTTGTGTTAAGAACTGCAACACTGCTGGGTTTTTAACTCTCAACAGTTTCCCATGTGTATCAAGAATGGTCCGCCACCCAAAGGACATCCAGACAACTTGACACAACTGTGGGAAGCATTGGAATCCCTGTGGAACGCTTTCAACACCTTGTAGAGTCCATGCTCTCAACGAATTGAGGCTGTTCTGAGGGCAAAATATTTAAATACATGTCATTTTGTCCCATTTAATTGAAATACTAAAAGCCTTACATTCATTCCTATGGAGGACTGCTTCTTCTGAGGAGTGAAACTATAGGCTGACTGGTAGTGTCAAAGCCACTCATTGGCCAATACATAGCGATCCAGGGTTTATATACATCATTGGTCTCCTAGTGCCCTCTTGTGGTCTATTAGGCTATCTAAACCTCAGTATGAAGTCTTCTTCTGTCCTCCAAAGGAATGATAACAGGTAAAAGGGGAGCCGTGACTGGAGGTCTACTGAGCCTAATTACTACCAGCATGTATAAGACAACATGGATAGCTCCTTAAATCACCCCCATGCGGAAATCCATTATATCAAAAATCTAGTCAAATCACATTTTATTTGTAACATGCGCCGAATACAACATGCGCCGAATTCACCTTACAGTGAAATGCTTACTTACAAGCCCTAACCAACAATGCCGTTTTAAGAAATATACATGTTAAGTAAAAAAATATAAATAAAAGTAATAAATAATGAAAAAGCAGCAGTAAAATAACAGTAGCGAGGCTTATACAGGGGGTACCAGTACAGAGTCAATGTGACCAGGTCTCTGACCACTGGTTAATCGAGGTCATGGAGGTAATATGTACATGTAGGTACACTTAAAGTGAGTATGCATAGATGATAAACAGAGAATAGGGGGGGGCATTGCAAATAGTCTCGGTAGCCATTTGATTAGATGTTCTGGAGTCTTATGACTTGGGGGTAGAAGCTGTTTAGAAGCCTTTGGACCTAGACTTTGCTCTCCAATACCGCTTGCCATGCGGTAGCAGAGACAACAGTCTATGACTGGGTTGGCTGGAGTCTTTTTGACAATTTTTAGGGCCTTCCTCTGACACCACCTGGTAAAGAGGTCCTGGATGGCAGGAAGCTTGACCCCAGTGATGTACTGGGCCGTACGCACTACCCTCTGTAGTGCCTTGCGGTCGGAGGCCAAGCAGTTGCCGTACTAGGCAGTGATGCAACCAGTCAGAATGTTCTCGATGGTACATCTGTAGAACATTTGGGGGATCTGAGGACCCATGCCAAATCTTTTCAGTCTCCTGAGGGGGAATAGGTTTTGTTGTGCCCTCTTCACGACTGTCTTGGTGTTTATTTCACCTTTATTTAACCAGGTAGGCAAGTTGAGAACAAGTTCTCATTTACAATTGCGACCTGGCCAAGATAAAGCAAAGCAGTTCGACACATACAACGACACAGAGTTACACATGGAGTAAAACAAACATACAGTCAATAACACAGTATAAACAAGTCTATATACGATGTGAGCAAATGAGGTAGATAAGGGAGGTAAAGGCAAAAAAAGGCCATGGTGGCAAAGTAAATACAATATAGCAAGTAAAACACTGGAATGGTAGATTTGCAGTGGAAGAATGTGCAAAGTAGAAATAAAAATAATGGGGTGCAAAGGAGCAAAATAAATAAATAAATAAAAGTGTGCTTGGACCATGTTAGTTTGTTGGAGATGTAGACACCAAGGAACTTGAAGCTCTCAACCTGCTCCACAGCAGCCCCGTCGATGAGAATGGGGGTGTGCTCGGTCCTCCTTTTCCTGTAGTCCACACTAATCTCCTTTCTCTTGATCACGTTGAGGTAGAAGTTGTTGTCCTGGCACCACACAGCCAGGTCTCTGACCCCCTCCCTATAGGCTGTCTCATCGTTGTCATTGATCAGGCCTACCACTGTTGTGTCATCAGCAAACTTAATGATGCCTGGCCATGCAGTCATGAGTGAACAGGGAGTACAGGAGGTGACTGAGCACACACCCCTGAGGTGCCCCTGTGTTGAGGTGCCCCTTACCACCTCGAAGTGAGAATACAAGTAATTTAGCTTGTCTGGTAGGCTCGTGTCACTGGGCAGCTCACAGCTGTGCTTCCCTTTGTAGTCTGTCATAGTTTGCAAGCCCTGCCACATAAGACGAGCGTCGGAGCCGGTATAGTACGATTCAATCTTAGTCCTGTATTGATGCTTTGCCTGTTTGATGGTTAATCAGAGGGAATAGCAGGATTTCTTATAAGCTTCCGGGAAGGTGGCAGCTCTACCCTTTAGCTAAGTGTGGATGTTGCCTGTAATCGATGGCTTCTGGTTGGGGTCTGTACATACTGTCACTGTGGGGACTATGTCATTGATGCACTCATTAATGAAGCCAGTGACTGATGTGGTGTACTCCTCAATGCCATCGGAAGAATCCCGGAACATATTCCAGTCTGTGCTGGCAAATAATCCTGTAGTTTAGCATCTGCTTCATCTGACCACTTTTTATAGACTGAGTCACTGGTGCATCCTGCTTTAATTTTTGCTTGTAAGCAGTAATCAGGAGGATACAATTATGATCAGATTTGCCAAATGGAGGGTGAGGGAGAGCTTTGTATGTGTCTCTGTGTGTGGAGTAAAGCTGGTCTAGAGTTTTTTTCCCCCCTCTGGTTGCACATTTAACATGCTGGTAGAAATTAGGTAAATGGTTCTATGTCAATGGTTCTCATGCAGAGTGACTTGCACAGCCTCCTAGAGTAACCACTGAATGCACATAACATGGGTATATGTATGGCATATGTTGCTCTAGATGACCAGAGTTATATTTATACACAGTAGACGCTAACATCATACACAAAAATGTTGGTAATGTTCTCAACTGATACTCCTACTCTGCCACTCTCCCTAATGCCCACTAGATGTCTCCCTCTTAAAACTAGAGTCATCTTTGATTATAACCATGGGCAATGGTTTTAATCATCAATCTTAACTTCACAACTTCACACCATTTTGTATAGCCCTGGAATAATTCAATATGCTTAAGAAAAATATAGATGCAAAATGTATCCTTTGTAATAATCATATGGGTTAGTCAGAAAACTATTTCACTACCGCCTACTAATACATTATTTCAGTGGCTCTCTGTCCTCTCTCTCCTGTCTGTCCTCTCTCACCTGTCTGTCCTTTTTTTCCTGTTCCTGCTCATCTCTGAGACGTACTGATTAACAGAGAGATGCATAAAGGCAAAGGGCTGTACGGTGGCAGAGGAACACGGGCTAATCTGAATGACAAAGGGCCTGAATGAGGCGACTGCGTCAGTGTTTCAGGCCAGAGCACACCGGAGCACCACCGTTGCTATGGACGAGTGCATGGTTTATTTTAGAATCTGTGCCCTGGTCCAAGATGCGACACAAGCATTGTGTTGTCTATGGTAAACTCTGATCAGGGGTCTCTGGGGTTGTGATGAGAGGCTAGGGGGATATGGTTGGTCGGCAGTGAGGTGGAGTGTCGGCAGTGAAGTGTGGTCGGCAGTGAAGGTCGGTGAAGGTCGGCAGTGAAGTGTGTCATTGGGACATAGAGTGAGAGGGCTTGTCCCAGTCCTTATGGGCATCCCATCCCAGCACTAGGAATGAGGGATAGGGGGATAATAACCTTTTCAGCCTTTCATGATCTAGATGTACCTGAGTTTGGTCTCCATACAATATCCATGCTCTATGTCATTATCTGTGCCCTATGTCAATATCGATGCCCTATGTCATTATCCATGCTCTGTCAATATCCATGCTCTATGTCAATATCCGTGCCCTATTTCAATCCCCTAAGCTCTCAGTGATTAGCATCCTTGGGCCAAATGTGCTGACTAGCTGCCTTTCTTCTCCCTCCCTGTCTAGCTGCTGTCTCCACTGTGGTTAGGCAGGGCTATTTTTAAGTTTAGTGCCCCCTCCCCCCTCCTAGCCCCTGCCTCAGGGAAGGGAACCATACAAGCACAAGGTGCAGCCAGAGCCAGCTCTCCAGACAGTCTCCACTGCCTTGCCCTGCCCCACTCACTTTCAGAATTTGAGGAACAGTGAAGCACTGTGATCTGCCATGCTCTGTAGCTTTGCCAGGATTCTCACTGAGAATTGGAGAGGAGAGACAGGAGAGTGGGAAGGGGGGTCTGAGTGACATCGATATAGTGACAGAGAGAGGTTGGAGTACACATGATTGCAAAAAGGCAGTGACAGCTGGTTTCCTGTAAACTGTAATCAGGGCTACCCAATAGGACGGTGCTGCAGCCCAGGTTCACTGTACTGTTGTTCGTATCTCTGGTGAAATACTGCTGTCACTCCCTTGCAGGGGGTGCTGATAGAATTTGTTGTATTTAGGTCCACTCATACAGGAGTAATAAAGGCCCAGTGTGCTTCTTTTGTGAGAGAAAAAAAAAAATGTATGTATATATTTATCAAGGGGTGCTGCATCTCCCTCAGCACCCCTACTTCCCACGGCTATGTTCCCTGGCCCGGCTTGCCTGAGATACATTTTTCTGGTGTGAGAGTAAGCAGGGTGGGGGATATACTAAGATTATATTACAGGGAGCTGAACCTCTGCTCTGTGTCTCACCGCCTTGATGCTGTTGTATGCTATTGATGTATAGGCTGACAGGATGCCGAGGCCCATTAGAACCTTTGATTGTGAAAACCGCAGACAGAGGCAGGATGACCGGGAACGAGGGCACTGTGAGATGAGAACTCTTGACCACACTCCCATGGGCCAGCTAGCACATAATGTTCTGAGAACCCCTACGTTTCTTAGAGTTTGGTGAGAGCGTGGTTGTCCTATGGTTATTTTACATACAACCATCCCACAACTTTCTGAGAATGGTGCTTCATAGTTGCTTGGCTTTGGAGCATTTTCAACACATTTCAGGAACTTGACAAAAAAACGTTATTTTCTTTGTATTACTCCTAACAGTTCAAACATGGTTACATTTTCTTTCAATTTTAGTCATGTTCTAGGAACATTACCTAACTGGTTTGACATTGGGAATGTTCTCAAATAGTTCAGAGAATGTTAAAGAAACAGCTTTCTTCTGTGGGAATTTCAGTACTTCAAGGATAACGTTTCCTACAGGTTTGCTCATGGTTCTATTTAAAGTCACGTTAAATGTGATGTACATGTTCAGAAAACATGTACATTCCGTTTTCGGGAAAACTCTCTATCCTCTATCTTGTTAAGTGTGTTCAGGTGTGTTGGCAGCACCCACTAATTGGCCACACCTGATCTTAATGAGTGCTTGTTTCTTTTGAAATGGGGTCTGTTTGAATAGACAAAATGAACATCTATGCATGCATAATAAAAACCTAAAACTTACGTTCCCAAGGGACACAATGTGCTAGCTGGTTATGCCCTGAGCTCACCCCTCTGCTGGGGCCTCTTTGCTGACATCATGGGAAAATCAAAAGAAATCAGCCAAGACCTCAGAAAAACAATTCTAGGCCTCCACAAGTCTTGTTCATCCTTGGGAGCAATTTCCAATCGCCTGAAGGTAGCACACTCATCTCTACAAACAATAGTACGCAAGTATAAACAATATGGGACCACGCAGCCGTCATACTGCTCAGGAAGGAGACGTGTTCAGGCTCCTAGAGATGAATGTATTTTGGTGCGAAAAGTGCAAATCAATCCAAGAATGACCGCAAAGGACCTTGTGAAAATGATGGAGAAAACAGGTACAAAAGTATCTATATCCACAGTAAAAACGAGTCCTATATCGACATAACCTGAAAGGCCGCTCAGCAAGGGATATGGCACTGCTCCAAAACCGCCATAAAAAGCCAGACTACGGTTGGCAACTGGGGACAAAGATCGTACCTTTTGGAGAAATGTCCACTGGTCTGATGAAACAAAAATATAACTGTTTGGCCATAATGACCATCGTTATGTTTGGAGGAAAAAGGGAGAGGCTTGCAAGCCGAAGAACACCATCCCAACCGTGAAGCGCGGGGGTGGCAGCATCATGCTGTGGGGGTGCTTTGCTGCAGGAGGGGCTGGTGCACTTCACAAAATAGATGGCTTCATGAGGAAGGAAAATTATGTGGATATATTGACGCAACATCTCAAGACATCAGTCAGGAAGGTAAATCTTGGACTCAAATGGGTCTTCCAAATGGACAATGACCCCAAGCATACTTCCAAAGTTGTGGCAAAATGGCTTATGGACAACAAAGTCAAGGTATTGGAGTGGTCATCACAAAGCCCTGACCTCCATCCTTTTGAAAATATGTGGGCAGAACTGAAAAAGCGTGTGCGAGCAAGGAGGCCTACATACCTGACTCAGTTACACCAGCTCTGTCAGGAGGAATGGGCCAAAATTCACCCAACTTATTGTGGGACGCTTGTGGAAGGCTACCCAAAACATTTGGCCCAAGTTAAACAATTTAAAGGCAATGCTACTAAATACTAATTGAGTGTATGTAAACTTCTGACCCACTGGGAATGTGATGAAAGAAATAAAAGCTGAAATAAATCACTCTCTCTACTATTATTTCACATTCTTAAAATATAGTGATGATCCTAACTGACCTATGAGACAGGGAATTTTTACTAGGATTAAATGTCAGGAATTGTGAAAAACCGAGTTTAAATGTATTTGCCTAAAGTGTATGTAAACTTCCAATGTCAACTCTACATTTGATGTGTCTGGTCCATGCTCTCTACAGCCCCCTTTCTGCTGGCATGACAGAGCACCATGAAGTGAGCTGGATGTGTGGGTGTCAGAGAGAGCATGTGCAGCCAGGCTTGATTCTCTTTCTCATCCAGACTCTGTGAGCTCCTACTGCATTAGGACTCCATGTCGTGAGGTGTAATGGGGAGTTAGGGGTGGTGTGGGACTTAGGTAAGTCCCTTCCCTGTCTCAGTTCAATTAATTTGTGTTGCAATGGCACAGACAACAGGACAGGGCCACTATAAATAATATAAGACTGAATGAGTAGTGAAGTAGGGGAGAAGTGCCAGCAGAGGAGAGAGAGAGAGAGAGTGAGGGGACAGCAGCTAACACAGCATAATTAGCTGGGGCTGCTTGGTTACCTTCCAAACAAAGCAGCTGATTTGCGGATCAAACGAAGAGGAGGGGAATGCAGTGGAGGAGGAGGGAGAACGAAAGGAAAGCGATGAAGGGAGTGATTGCGCGGTGCCACACACTTGAATCTCAGTCTCCCTTGGAGACAGTGCATGACCGTGCAACAGTAGTCTCCACTCCACAGCACTTCTACTGAGCTCCAGCACTGTCCAGAGAGAAAGAGAGACAGCATCTGAGTAAGAGACAGTGAGGGAGTTAGCTCAACTGATTGTGAACGAGGGAGAAATAAATAAAGAAGGAGATATAAACATCAATAGACATTTAGATAGAAGAGACTGATAGAGAGCTATAGCAAGCCGCCTGTGGAGGAGCCAGGAGCCTGGGAATGCAGAGGGATTGCAGGAGGAGCTGCTGAGTGTAGCAGCAGTCCAGGCAGGCAGACAGACAACACACACACATCCCAGGGAGGGACTGTTGGCTCTGCCTCTAGTGGAGGATGAAGAAGCACTCGGCCAGAGTGGCTCCTCTCAGCTCCTACAGCTCCCAGGTCCTCACCTGCCCCATCTCCGAAGGTAAAGACTCCAGACTGGGGGTAGGGGACGGGGGAGTAGGGATGGAGTCTGGCCCTAGGCGCCATGTCTGGGACGTGTGTGTACGTTTGTGTGTTTTGCGTATGTGTGCGTAGCTGTGTGTCTAAGATGGGCAGCATTGAAAACTCTTCTATAAGAGCAGGGATATGAGTGGAGAGATTACCATATCTTTGTGCATTGTTAATGCCTATGGCTAAACAGCTATGGCAGGTTTGCTGTTTTCCCATATTAATGTCTGTTTTTAGGCCTTGGTGTAATGTGGTCATTACATTGTTCATTAAAATCAACCCCAAAGGGCAGAATATGAGGTTAAGAAAGAAAGAGATAGGGGGGGGGGGGATAGTTAAGGTAGCTAAAACAAATTTGGATGTGTCCAGTCTTAGTATAATTTTATGCTCTGGGCTTTCTATGATTATGTAAAGCGCACATTATGTTCCCTCTACAGAATAGTGTATACTGGGCTCCTCATTAAGTCTATGAAATGTCACAAGGGCTTGAAAATATAGTTATCAAGTAGACTAAAATGTTCTTCATTATCTTGTGATTGTTCAAGATTATACACAGTCAGATTAATGCTTATATTACAAATCAACTGTTATGATTATTTAAATACTTTCACTTGAATGACTGTATTACATGACTATGAGAAACGTTCATGCCTTTGCTCTTCACCGTTCTTTGTGAGGGGATACAGAATTTATCAACAGGGAATCTTAGATCACAGTGTATGTTTAGTTGTGTTCAAGTTGTACTTTGTGCCTTACTGCTGATGTTTCCATGCGCAAACAGGCTGATGGTTTGGCTGTTCTCACATCTGTTCCGTCTTACTTACTTGTCTTGCATGTGATTAGTTTTGAGAGGGACATGGGTACCAAGTCCTTTAAATGGTACAGTTCTCTCCACAGCCATACACCGTCCCGTCTCTAAGGCTTTAAGGTCCATATCCATTGTCTTTCTATCTATTTTGCAGAGATGAACAAAATATACACTTAATATTAATCCTCAATTAAACCATGTATTTTATTCTCACCTGGTATGGACTAGATGCATTGCCTGACCTCTGTATACCCCTGCAGGCCATGGAGGAACATTAATGTGAACTACTAGTCATTTATTATATTCAGCACTGGTTTATCCATCACTGTCTCCACCACCCTTCCTCTGTCATGGATTGGAATGTGAGGTCCACGCAGGGGCACTGCGTCACGTTGTCAGCATATCCTGTCTATCTTCTCTTAATGGGAGTTTGTATTTCACACCTTTTCTTATGAGTCAACTCAAATCATAGCTTGGGGCTTAATACAGTACAGGTAACTAGCTGTATATAGGTAGCTACTAGGTAAAGGCCTACTAAGCAGCAGTGCTTAGAGATATTCCTGTCCTTTGCAAGACCTCAGCCATATGATGCTCTCAGATGTCCGAACTACAGTGTGTGAGATACCTTCGTTTTTGTTATGCTATTATTTGCTGTCACATACTGTATTGTAGTCTAACGTTTTATAGCACCATCAGCAGGAAATATTGCAGTTTGTTACAGGAGCTCAAATGTAGCGAATAATTCAGTATTAATGAGGTGGAATGTGGAATGATAGTTTTGTTTTAATATCCACATCCTGGCAATGGATCAGAGCGTGGTGCTTTTGCCTGGGGAAACAGGATGCTAACAAGCCTACAATTTGTCACTCTCTGCACCCAGCACCCACTACAGTCCTGTACAGTGAATTATGTCCTCTCAGTATGGGCATGGTCTTTGAATGGTCAATGGGAAGAGGACAAGACAATGCAGCTTAACGTACAATATCTACATCCTATGATGTTACTTCTGCTTTTAAACCATGCAATTCTTGATTGTCTCCCTTTCTCCACTTAAGGTCTGTCTGTCTGTCCCCATCTGGGACAAAGTGCGATAAAACACATCATCAATCTTTAGTTTTAAAGCATACTCATTTATTTTTTTTAAGTTTATTTTTTTTAAAGTTTTGCATTTCATGGATGTATTGGAGATGACATTTGCTTCCAATACAAAACTCTGCACTGTACGCCTAGATCCCAAGCCAAATTGCCAGAGTTCCAAATGCCAGTGAAAGTTGTCACAGTAACCTCAGTGTGACAGAGATACAGTTTCCCTATCAAAATCCTTTTGAATAAATAAGTCAAACAACAGACTGGAACTGATTATCATGCACTGTCTGTCTTCATATTGTGTGGAACTGATTCTCATGCACTGTCTGTCTTCATATTGTGTGGAACTGATTATCATGCACTGTCTGTCTTCATAATGTGTGGAACTGATTATCATGCACTGTCTGTCTTCATAATGTGTGGAACTGATTATCATGCACTGTCTGTCTTCATAATGTGTGGAACTGATTCTCATGCACTGTCTGTCTTCATATTGTGTGGAACTGATTCTCATGCACTGTCTGTCTTCATATTGTGTGGAACTGATTATCATGCACTGTCTGTCTTCATAATGTGTGGAACTGATTATCATGCACTGTCTGTCTTCATAATGTGTGGAACTGATTCTCATGCACTGTCTGTCTTCATATTGTGTGGAACTGATTATCATGCACTGTCTGTCTTCATAATGTGTGGAACTGATTATCATGCACTGTCTGTCTTCATATTGTGTGTAACTGATTCTCATGCACTGTCTGTCTTCATAATGTGTGGAACTGATTATCATGCACTGCCTGTCTTCATAATGTGTGGAACTGATTATCATGCACTGTCTGTCTTCATATTGTGTGGAACTGATTCTCATGCACTGTCTGTCTTCATATTGTGTGGAACTGATTATCATGCACTGTCTGTCTTCATAATGTGTGGAACTGATTCTCATGCACTGTCTGTCTTCATATTGTGTGGAACTGATTATCATGCACTGTCTGTCTTCATAATGTGTGGAACTGATTCTCATGCACTGTCTGTCTTCATAATGTGTGGAACTGATTATCATGCACTGTCTGTCTTCATAATGTGTGGAACTGATTCTCATGCACTGTCTGTCTTCATAATGTGTGGAACTGATTATCATGCACTGTCTGTCTTCATAATGTGTGGAACTGATTATCATGCACTGTCTGTCTTCATAATGTGTGGAACTGATTCTCATGCACTGTCTGTCTTCATAATGTGTGGAACTGATTATCATGCACTGTCTGTCTTCATAATGTGTGGAACTGATTCTCATGCACTGTCTGTCTTCATAATGTATGGAACTGATTATCATGCACTGTCTGTCTTCATAATGTGTGGAACTGATTATCATGCACTGTCTGTCTTCATAATGTGTGGAACTGATTCTCATGCACTGTCTGTCTTCATAATGTGTGGAACTGATTCTCATGCACTGTCTGTCTTCATATTGTGTGTTTGGCCAGCGTTATCTTTTCCTTCCTATGGAAAGGCACTTTTCGGAGAGATGCAATGCTCACCTAATATTATGTAGGAACTGTAGGTGTATGAATGCTTTTTTCTGTGCTGTTACTGTTAGGTTTGTCATCATGAAGTTTCTGCCAACACCTTAGCGTGGGTACTGAATAGCAGCATTATTATAAGTTTGGGTCAGAGAGCATGAAGTGTCTTGGGTATCAAGGATATTATCATTCTGGATGTGCTGCTGAAGTCTTTTCTCTTACTTCTAAGGCGTTCAAGTTTTACAGAACCCAGCACACACACTCTTAAGCATCTATGACATTTTAAACCAGCAATTAATGTTACCCTTGTTCTCTTTCAATCAAATGGATTTGAAAGAGTTCCATCTCATACATATTACATTACACTCTGCTTTCTGTTTTAGAGAACCTAGGGGGAAGAGTCAAGGTATGAATCTTAGTGCCACTTTTATAGTTTTGATTAGATTTTTCTTTTTGGGGGGTGGGGACTGCTCTGAACCAACAGTTTGTTTTCTCTCTGGGAGCAGGGGGTCGATACCTAGTGGTGCACGTTAGGGGGTTTATTGGATAACTTTGAGGCACTGATTGTACTCATATTGCTTTGAGCACTGATAATGCTCCTCCTCAGAGAGCGAGAGAGGCTGCTGCTTCCTGCTCTATTGTAATGTAATGTCTATAGCCATGGTGGAAATGGCTGGGCTGAGCCCATAGTGCTGAACCAGCAAGCTGAAAGCGAGCAGCAAACACCCAGCACATGTCATATTTTATTCCTGCCCTGGTGTAAATTGATCATGCTCTGGAGGGTTATATAACGGATCCTAGCTCTCTCCGGAAACACCCTCACATCATCTCAGTGACACACACACACACACTACAGCAAGTAAGCAATGACCCATAAGGCATTCAGTCCCACAATCCATTAAGGCATTCAATATAATTCCTTACATTTCTGTTCTCAATTCCTGGTTGTCTGTTGTAGTGGGTGTGATGTGTGTGCTCACAGTTAGTTTTAGGGTTCTCCTTGCTCCCAGTCTCCCTGCACACACTGCACCAGTCCAAAAACCACTCAGTCTGCACTGAAGCCACTGAACACATAAATGCACACTCAGAGCTTTGCTAATCTATTCTCTTTACAGTCGCAAGCAAAAACAAAAAGGCCAGTCTGCTAACCTTTTAACAATGTTTTCTTGCGGTTGTAAAGATGTCAGCAGTCTGCCGTAGTTGCCCTGCTATGTCCACAAGGGAAAGTCCTAGTGGAAGATCTTGCTCAGTGCTGTAAAGGTGTTTTTGAAAAGTCTCATTCCTCAATAGTCAGACCTCTTGTAATCCTGTAGTTTCTTTAGAGAGGTGGATGGATGTCACGTGATTGGGCTGACACATACATATTGTGGATAGTTGTTTTGGGGCATCAGGTTTCTGTACGCATATGACTACATGACTATGTTAGGACTGTATCCACATGACTTCATGGTGCTATTTCTGACATCGGCAACCAGCAACCACTATGCTAAGGTTATTCAATCTGGGTGATTTACTGCTCACTAAGGATGAATGATCAATTCTTGCTTACTTACCTCAGCGAGGCAGCCAGGATAGTGTCAAAGAATGGAGCATGGACCCATTGAGAACAATGGAACAATCCACTTTAAATGTATTTATGAAAACTATCCCACATCACCTGTATTCTGAAGTGCTAAGTGTTTTATTGTGAAAACTGAACATTCAAATTGATTGTCTGTTGATGGAAAGAGGGTCAGCCACAACTGAATTACACAATTGCATGTCATTAATCTCTCATGCCAATGGCTACTCAAGTGGTACACATGTACTAGTTGTGTACTGTCATCAACAACCACAAACTGTCCATGGTTCTAAAGCCATTCAACTGTTGTTGGTGCTGAAGCCAGTTCCACTGTCCGTTGTACTGAAGCCAGTTCCACTGTCCGTGGTGCTGAAGTGTTTACTCTTCAGACACACCTACGCCCATAGGTGTAACCCTATTCCCTACATAGTTCAACAGAATGTGCTTTCCCCCCACAGGAGAGGAGGGTTCTGAGTCTCGTGCAGACACCCCAGGCAGCGAGGCCAGTGGAGAGGGGACATCGTACCAGACGTGTGCTAACACAGTACTGAAGGTGCTGGGGGGCCTCCTATTGGTCCTATGTGTGTCCTCCTCCTGGGTGGGCACCACTCAGCTGGTCCAGCTCACCTTCAAGTCCTTCTCCTGCCCCTTCTTCGTCTCCTGGTTCAGCACCAACTGGAACATCCTCCTCTTCCCTCTCTACTACGGAGGCCATGTGGTCACCACCCGGGACAAGCAAACGCCTATACAGAAATTCAGGTGATTTCTTATGACAGCGGGGAAGGGATAATACATGTATTTCTCTTTGAGAAGCCATATGCTCCATAGACTATATGGAGTGTATTGAATCAGTGGTGACACCCGGAAGTGTTTACCGGAGCTACAGTAGTTATCAGATTTGTACGATGCTGTTTGTTCAGTATTCAGTGGCTTTAATCTCCTCCAGTGCTCAGTGAGACGCTGTTTATATGACACATCCCTCCTCTAATTACCATTGGCACTCAGGCGTGTGAATGGGAATATTGACTGCAACCAGGAGAAATGGCCATTGTAGTAATGGTGATGTCTGCATATTTCAATGAAGCGTTGCCTCTCAGCCGGAAAAACAAACAAAAATTATCAAATTTACCCGAACAGTTTTGACTTCCATCCAATGTTTTTGGATTCCGACTCTTACATTTCCTCATGGGAATAGACCTAGAACTAATCCCTTTGATAAGTGCTCTTACCAAAAACAACCATTTTGAGAAGTAAATAGCCTCTCCCATTCCTTTATCCCTCATTTCCTTTCTGTAATTCTATTCGTCAGAGAATGCAGCAGGCTTTTCGGGGAAGATGGGATGACACTCAAGCTGTTCCTGAAGAGGACAGCCCCCTTCTCCATCCTGTGGACCCTGACTAACTACCTGTACCTGCTGGCCCTGAGGAAGCTGACCGCCACTGACGTCTCAGCCCTCTACTGCTGCCACAAGGCCTTCGTCTTCCTGCTGTCGTGGATCGTCCTGAAGGACCGCTTCATGGGTGTACGGGTCAGTACTCTACCACTACTATTACTTCCTTGGGCTTGGTCACACAGCTATCTAACAAATCATACAGGGGAGTGGGACAGTAGGCACAAGTATTAAGGTTGATTGGTTTACTTCCCTCATCCCTACCTGCAGATTGTGGCAGCCATAATGGCCATCACAGGCATTGTCATGATGGCATACGCAGATGGTTTCCATGGGGACTCCATTATAGGTGTGGCCTTGGCTGTGGGCTCTGCCTCCACATCGGCTCTCTACAAGGTTTGTTTAATAAGCATGTGTCTGTTTACTGAAATACTTAGTTTTACAAAAAGTGCCATCAGTATAACATACCTGGACATTGTTTCCCCTGCTGCAGGTGCTGTTTAAGATGTTCCTGGGCAGTGCCAGCCTGGGTGAGGTGGCTCACTTCCTCTCCACCATGGGTGTCTTCAATCTCATCTTCATCTCCTTCATCCCCCTCATCCTCTACTTCACCAAAGTGGAGCACTGGGGCTCTCTGTCCTCACTGCCCTGGGGATACCTGTGTGGCCTGGCTGGGCTCTGGCTGGGTGAGTGGACACAACTATGGGACACACACACGCGTACAGGAAAGATATTTTGGTTAACATTATCATTTCTCTTCCAGTGTTCAATATCCTGGTTAATGTTGGTGTGGTGCTTACCTACCCCATCCTCATCTCTATAGGGACACTGCTCAGTGTGCCCGGCAATGCAGGTATGTGTCTGTGTGTGTGCGTGTGTGTGTGTGTGTGTGTGTGTGTGTGTGTGTGTGTGTGTGTGTGTGTGTGTGTGTGTGTGTGTGTGTGTGTGTGTGTGTGTGTGTGCGTGTGTACGTGCATCCGTGTGTGGGTGAAGTAAAGTTTAAACTGACATTGACTTTTGTTAATAAACAGACTGGCTCTTTTCTTCATCTTTATAATGTGCAAATGTTCAATGTCTGTATCATCTCTGATATCTGTGTTTAGGCCTATTTATTCTAGTGCATGCAGAGGTATTGTATCCAGAGGTCAGCACTTTAGGCCCCCACAGCAAACAGATTACACAGCAAGTCTGACTCTCTCACCTCGGAAACCCAATCATCAATGTGCCTTCACACAGACGCAGCAACTATCCCTCACTAAGGTGGATTAGGTTTCTAAGGCAACAATAAATGCCTGCAGACTAGTTATTTTCCTCAACCACAGAGGCCTGTATGAAGGTCAGTGGGTTACGACAGCTATGCGGGGCAGGGGTCTACACTCTTAGAAAAAAGGTTTCTGTGGCTGTCCCCATAGGAGAACCCTTTTTTGTTCCAGGTAGAACCCTTTTTGGTTTCAGGTAGAACTCTTTTGGGTTCCATTTAGAACCCTCTGTGGAAAGGGTTCTACATGGAACCCAAAATAGTTCTATCTACAACTGATTCTACAGGGACAGCTGAAGAACCCTTTTTGGTTCTAGATAGCACATTTTTTTCTAAGACTGTAGGCCAATAGAGCAGAGAGGAAACGTTTGCAATCTTGTGCTGATTGTAAGCCACATTGTTAGCTACTTTTATCTCCCCCTGCAGTTCAGTTTGTCCCCCCACCTGTGTCCTGTGGTTTCTGTTACTTTATGTAATTAATCAGAACATCTTCCTCTCGCTCTCTCTTCTTATATCTCACTTCTACTTAATTAATCAAAACATCTCTCTCTCTGTCCCTCCTACCTCCTTCCCCTCCTTTCCTCACTCTCTCCCCTCCTCTCCCTCCCATCCGTAGCGGTAGATGTGTTGAAACATGAGGTTATCTTCAGTGTGGTGCGTCTGGCTGCCACCTGCATCATCTGCCTGGGCTTCCTGCTGCTGCTGCTTCCTGAGGAGTGGGACTCCGTCACTCTGCGCTTCCTCGCCGCCTTCGCAGACAAGAAGTCTGAGGAGCATGGCGAGGAGCTGACCGAGTCCAGCATCCACACGCGCAGCCGCAGCCGAGCCAATGGCACAGTCTCAATCCCTATGGCATGATCCCATGATCCTCCACTGCCCCGTCCCATCACCAACCCCCATCCTCACACGTTTCTACATGTCCCATCTGGGAAGCGTGGCGAGATGACTCTGGTGCTGACTTACAGACCAGGAAGTCCAAAATCAGGAGAACAGGATGTGTAACTAGGACTGAGAGAAACTATCACAGTTCTGTCACTTTCCCCAGGAACTAGTGGGGAGTGAAAATAGAACATTTACTGCTGAGTTTGGTGAGCAGAAAGTTGGAAAGTGTTATTTACTTTCTTGAATTCCTTGCCACGCCCAGTCTTGCCCGTCACATGCCCCTAGACCAGTGTTTCTCAACTTTGGTCCTCCAATACCCCCACAGTACATATTTTTGTTGTGGCCCCGGACAAGCACATCTAATCATCTAGCACTTGCCAAATTGAATCAGTTGTTTTTATCCGAGGCTACAACAAAAATATGTGCTGTTGGGGGCACTGAAGGACCGGAGTTGGGAAACACTAGCCTAGACCACATAAGCTCAACCTTGAACCTGCTACACGGACTGTATTCTGTGAATATAAATATTGAATGGGCCAGTTTGGCTCAATCTTATATGTATTTATTGAATTTACTCAGAGGTGTATCAGTATAGTATTTACATTTTACTTCTTATATATAGTATTATGTACAGGAATGGGTTGGGAAATACAGTTCCTTTAGAAACATATTTTGTGTTACACCCTGAATATAATTACATTTAGATGTTTTTTGTCACTGGCCTACACACAATACTCCATAATGTCAAAGTGGAATTATGTTTTACATTTTTTTTAATTTACAAATTAATTGAAAATGAAAAGCTGAAATGTCTTGAGTCAATAAGTATTCAACCCCTTTGTTATGGCAAGCCTAAATAAGTTCAGGAGTAAAAATGTGCTTCAACAAGTCACAAAATAAGTTGCATGGTCTCACTCTTTGTGCAATAATAGTGTTTAACATGATTTTTTTAAAGACTACCTAATCTCTGTACCTCACACATACAATTATCTGTAAGTTCCCTCTGTCGAGCACTGAATTTCAAACACAGATTCAACTACAAAGACCAGGGAGGCTTTCCAATTGCTCGAAAAGAAGGTAAATGGGTGAATATCCCTTTGATAATGATGAAGTTATTCATTAGACTTTGGATGGTGTATCAATACACCCAGCCACTATAAAGATACAGATGTCCTTCCTAACTCAGTTGCCTGAGAGGAAGGAAACAGCTTAGGGATTTCATCATGAGGCCAATAGTGACTTTAAAACCGTTACAAAGTTTAATGGCCGTGATAGGAGAAAACTGAGGAAGGATCAACAACGTTTTAGTTACTCCACAATACTAATCTAATTGACAGAGTTAAAATAATACAAATATTCCAAAACATGCATCCTGTTTGCCACAGGGCACTAAAGTAATACTGCAAAAGCATGTGTCAAAGCAATTCACTTTTGGTCCTGAATACGTAGTGTTATGTTTGGGGCAAATCCAATGCAACACACAACTGAGTACCACGCTCCATATTTTCAAGTGGTGGCTGCATCATGTTATGGGTATGCTTGCAATCGTTAAGGACTGGGGAGTTTTCCAGGATAAAAAATACATGGAATTGAGCTAAGCACAGGAGAATCCTAGAGGAAAACCTGGATCAGTCTGCTTTTCACTAGACACTGGGAGATGAATTCACCTTTCAGCAGGACAATGACCTAAACACAAGGCCAAATCTACACTGCACTTGATTACCAAGACGACAGTTCCTGAGTGGTCGAGTTACACTTTTCACTAAAATCTACTTGGAAATCTATGACAAGACATGAAAATGGTTGTCAAGCAATGATCAATAACCAATTTGATAGAACTTGAAGAATTTTGAAAAGAATAATAGGTGTGGAATGCTCTTAGAGACTTACCCAGAAAGACTCATAGCTGTAATCGCTTCCAAATGTGCTTATACAAAGTATTGCCTCAGGGCTGTAAATACTTCTGTAAATAAAATATTTCTGTATTTCATTTTCAATACATTTTCAAACATAAAAAAAAGGTTTTCACTTTGTCATTATGGGGTATTGTGTGTAGATGGGTGAGAGAAAACATATATTTAATCCATTTTGAATTCAGGCTGAAACACAACAAAATGTGGAACAAGTCAAGGGGTATGAATACTTTCTGAGGGCACTGTATCTGCTTAATGTACAGGCTCTTTTTCTTTTTTAATAAAATATTATAAAAAGACCAATAGCTTCTTGTTATTGGTGCCTATAAGATCAGATTGTCTTATAAACTCATAAACACATGGTATGTTCAAAACATGAAAATGATTGAGATGGCTATAAATTGATATTTCAGATATCAATTGGCAGAGCTTCTGAAGTCTCTCTCTCGATACAGGCAGGGCCTTCAGATCCTCCTATCACATCTCTTCTGCATGCGGCACACAGACAGCAGGTTCATGTTTATATGTTTAACTAACTGCTCAGTAGATCTGCTCACAAAGGCCTGAGAATATATTGCCTTCTTCAGATCAACTATACCAGTACTTTTTATTATGAGCTTTAGAAGGCTGTGAACCACACTTAATGCCATCTGTCACAACCAGTAAGGTCGCTACCTTGTCTTCTGCCCTGATTCTTCTTAGTTTCAAACATATCCAGCGATATGGAGAGTGGGATTCATCCATTCTTAGTAATAATGCATTTAATGAATTGTGAGGAGATGACAGACTCTCCTGCATGCTCTGTGTGACAGGCTCTCCTGCATGCTCTGTGTGACAGACTCTCCTGTATGCTCTGTGTGACAGGCTCTCCTGTATGCTCTGTGTGACAGGCACTCCTGCATGCTCTGTGTGACAGGCTCTCCTGTATGCTCTGTGTGACAGGCTCTCCTGTATGCTCTGTGTGACAGGCTCTCCTGTATGCTCTGTGTGACAGGCTCTCCTGTATGCTCTGTGTGACAGGCTCTCCTGTATGCTCTGTGTGACAGGCTCTCCTGTATGCTCTGTGTGACAGGCTCTCCTGTATGCTCTGTGTGACAGGCTCTCCTGTATGCTCTGTCTGTGTGACAGGCTCTCCTGTATGCTCTGTGTGACAGGCTCTCCTGTATGCTCTGTGTGACAGGCTCTCCTGTATGCTCTGTGTGACAGGCTCTCCTGTATGCTCTGTGTGACAGGCTCTCCTGTATGCTCTGTGTGACAGGCTCTCCTGTATGCTCTGTGTGACAGGCTCTCCTGTATGCTCTGTCAGGCTCTCCTGTATGCTCTGACAGGCTCTCCTGTATGCTCTGTGTGACAGGCTCTCCTGTATGCTCTGTGTGACAGGCTCTCCTGTATGCTCTGTGTGACAGACTCTCCTGTATGCTCTGTGTGAGGCAGGCTCTCCTGTATGCTCTGTGTGACAGACTCTCCTGTATGCTCTGTGTGACAGGCTCTCCTGTATGCTCTGTGTGACAGGCTCTCCTGTATGCTCTGTGTGACAGGCTCTCCTGTATGCTCTGTGTGACAGGCTCTCCTGTGACAGGCTCTCCTGTGACAGGCTCTCCTGTATGCTCTGTGTGACAGGCTCTCCTGTATGCTCTGTGTGACAGGCTCTCCTGTATGCTCTGTGTGACAGGCTCTCCTGTATGCTCTGTGTGACAGGCTCTCCTGTATGCTCTGTGTGACAGGCTCTCCTGTATGCTCTGTGTGACAGGCTCTCCTGTATGCCTGTGTGACAGGCTCTCCTGTATGCTCTGTGTGACAGGCTCTCCTGTATGCTCTGTGTGACAGGCTCTCCTGTATGCTCTGTGTGACTGTATGCTCTCCTGTGACAGGCTCTCCTGTATGCTCTGTGTGACAGGCTCTCCTGTATGCTCTGTGTGACAGGCTCTCCTGTATGCTCTGTGTGACAGGCTCTCCTGTATGCTCTGTGTGACAGGCTCTCCTGTATGCTCTGTGTGACAGGCTCTCCTGTGCTCTGTGTGACAGGCTCTCCTGTATGCTCTGTGTGACAGGCTCTCCTGTATGCTCTGTGTGACAGGCTCTCCTGTATGCTCTGTGTGACAGGCTCTCCTGTATGCTCTGTGTGACAGGCTCTCCTGCTCTGTGTGACAGGCTCTCCTGTATGCTCTGTGTGACAGGCTCTCCTGTATGCTCTGTGTGACAGGCTCTCCTGTCTCCTGTATGCTCTGTGTGACAGGCTCTCCTGTATGCTCTGTGTGACAGGCTCTCCTGTATGCTCTGTGTGACAGGCTCTCCTGTATGCTCTGTGTGACAGGCTCTCCTGTATGCTCTGTGTGACAGGCTCTCCTGTATGCTCTGTGTGACAGGCTCTCCTGTATGCTCTGTGTGACAGGCTCTCCTGTATGCTCTGTGTGACAGGCTCTCCTGTGATGCTCTGTGTGACAGGCTCTCCTGTATGCTCTGTCTCCTGTGACAGGCTCTCCTGTATGCTCTGTGTGACAGGCTCTCCTGTATGCTCTGTGTGACAGACTCTCCTGTATGCTCTGTGTGACAGGCTCTCCTGTATGCTCTGTGTGACAGGCTCTCCTGTATGCTCTGTGTGACAGGCTCTCCTGTATGCTCTGTGTGACAGGCTCTCCTGTATGCTCTGTGTGACAGGCTCTCCTGTATGCTCTGTGTGACAGACTCTCCTGTATGCTCTCCATCTTTCCTCTCTCTGCTCCCCCTGCTCACTTTCATAGATATCTCTGGTAATTACGGGATAAAGGCTTTTATAGCCCAGCAGCAACCTAGCACTGATTCACGTGAAGGTAGCATCTCGCAGGTCCTCCACAACCAGACAGTGACAGAGGACCAGTAAGAACAGCAGCCTTTCAGTGTGATAGAAATACAATGAAACCAATATGAAAGACGGAACAACTTAATCTTAAATTCATTTCAGGGCGCTTGAATTGCTTTATTCCTGGAGACGAAGTGGAGTGTGTTTGTTGGAGCTGTTCTCCTCTGAGGCTGATACACAGAGCTCAGTCCCCAGTCAGTGCTGTGATGGCTGGTGTACTGTCAGTGAGACATGCCCTCTAATGAAGCATTTGCTGAATTGACAGATTCACAGACACAGACTGTTGTGGCTGCTGCCTCATTAAAGCAAACGAGCGAGAAAAGAGGAGTAGGAGGAATGTAGGGAGGGCTTTAACCCCTCATCACTGATATATTTACATATCCACACACTGAGACATCTCCATGTTACGCAGGTAGTCTGAACTTCCTCATTTTTGGAAAAGTCATGCTCCAACTTTGACCCTTATTTCCTGCTGTGAATGACTTCCTTGTTGAAAACGGAATCCTGGGAAAGTAGAGTGTATGTTGATGAGGCAGCTCTGTCTCTGATTCTCTACCCATGCCTGGGCAGTTTGGAACGGGGAGGGGAGGAGGTATGGGGCTCGAAAAAAGAACAGGGTCTTTCAAGCATTAACTTGGAGTTACAAAGTAACCTGCAGGGAGAGTTTCCATAGAAACACAGCTCATTATAATGAAAAAGTATAAAGACAGGGGGGTTGCACACACCTTCCATGTTAACCACAACTAAAACTGGCTACTGCACTTGTACAGTTGCAACATACAGAGAGATGGTTTCAGAGGGGAAATGCTCATGTTTCCAATGGGAGGATATGAAGCCCACTTTGATTGATGGCTATAGATGACAAATGGATATCTGAGAGGTATGCCACCACAACTAGCAAATAAAGTTATTATGTAATTAATGGTATCAAACTAAAGGGCTATGCTAAATTATCAAGAAAGAAAAGTCAACTACAGTATATGAAGAGCCGTAGCAGCCGTGGCAGAGCGTTAAACACCACATACAGCCAAGCGAATGAAAGAACCTGAGCGGAGGACTCTAAAACAAGTGAGATGAGACAAGTTCCTCTGATTTCAACACTAAAGGTAATTTATTAACAAACCCAAATTCCTGCTTGGCTGACCAACAGACTAAAAGCAAAAGCCTAGCATAGCATAGCAGCCTGACGGCCATAGCAGAGGACTAGTAGTGGAGTATGGGCTCTACAGGCTCCAGGTCCAGGCTCAGTCAGGTGGCCCCGTGTCACAGTCAGATAGAGGGAGACCTGGACCAGCAGGCCAGTCATCCCACTTCACATTGGACCATCCCTGCCATACCAACCCCACTGGAGCAACAACATGAGCCGCTGGGACATAGGAGGACTACCCAGCTGCCCCCACTGAAACTGGAAAACCCTGCAACCTTCCCACCGCTATCTACAGGTTGGTATACAAGCAGAACATTATTCAAAATGTCGCTGTCATCCTCATGAAGGATGAACTGTATTGTGTGTATATGTGTGCATGTGCTTGTGTGTAAGTATCATCATATGTATCAAGCAGCCTCCCACAAAGTCAAATCAACATTTGGGGTCCAAGCATCATTCATCCTCAGCCACCACGGAGACTACAGGTCAGAACAGTAAGGTTTCACTAAAATTGTACTACAAACTATTACTAGCATTCTTGTTCAACTGTTACTAAATTCCTATTTTGTTATTTTCCTATCTCTATGTGAGATAAATTGCATTTCAGTATAGTGTCAATTTTGAATCTGTTTAAATGGCCTTATGCTTCAGTTTGATTTGTTCTCTATTGTCACAGGGCAGGGACCGGAGAGATGGGGGTGTCCTCCACTTTTCTACACCCAGCCAGGGGGCACACGGTGGCACCGGCCGCCAGCCGCAGGTGCAGATAGATACTGTAATGGATTAACATGCTTAAGTTACTCAGTTGTTATAAGAGGAAATGTACGTGTGTAGCAAGATAGCACTGTGCTTGGTCTGAGAGAGAGAGAGAGAGAGAGAGAGAGAGAGAGAGAGAGAGAGAGAGAGAGAGAGAGAGAGAGAGAGAGGAGAGAGAGAGAGAGAGAGAGAGAGAGAGAGAGAGAGAGAGAGAGAGAGAGAGAGAGAGAGAGATGAGAAAGAGAGAGAGAGAGAGATGAGAGAGAGAGAGAGAGAGCTGGGGAGCTGCCATCCCGGGCCCTTCCTGTTCCAGTGGGCCTGACTGCAGTGCTGGTGGGGTGGGCCACAGCCATGACTGGCCCTCAATGGGATGCTCTTTCAGGGTACGGGGAACAGGAAAATCCCCACGACCAAGCAAACACACACAAGCATGTATGTGGACATACACTCATTGGGGTGGCAGGGTAGCCTAGTGGTTTTATTTATTTATTTATTTAACCTTTATTTAACCAGGTAGGCAAGTTGAGAACAAGTTCTCATTTACAATTGCGACCTGGCCAAGATAAAGCAAAGTAGTTCGACAGATACAACGACACAGAGTTACACATGGAGTAAAACAAACATACAGTCAATAATACAGTATAAACAAGTCTATATACAATGTGAGCAAATGAGGTGAGAAGGGAGGTAAAGGCAAAAAAGGCCATGGTGGCAAAGTAAATACAATATAGCAAGTAAAACACTGGAATGGTAGTTTTGCAATGGAAGAATGTGCAAAGTAGAAATAAAAATAATGGGGTGCAAAGGAGCAAAATAAATAAATAAATTAAAATTAAATACAGTTGGGAAAGAGGTAGTTGTTTGGGCTAAATTATAGGTGGGCTATGTACAGGTGCAGTAATCTGTGAGCTGCTCTGACAGTTGGTGCTTAAAGCTAGTGAGGGAGATAAGTGTTTCCAGTTTCAGAGATTTTTGTAGTTCGTTCCAGTCATTGGCAGCAGAGAACTGGAAATGGTTAGAGTGTTGGACTAGCAACCGAGAGGTTGTAGGGGTGGCAGCGTAGCCTAGTGGTTAGAGTGTTGGACTAGCAACCGTAGAGGTTGTAAATTCAAATCCCCAAGCTGACAAGGTACAAATCTGTCATTCTGCACCTAAACAGGCAGTTAACCCACTGTTCATAGACCATCATTGAAGATAAGAATTTGTTCCTAACTGACTTGCCTAGTAAAATAAAGTTATTGCTTAGGGCATGATCTAGAGATCCAATTTTTTTCTATCGCATATTTTGGGTGAATTATCTGTAACATATCGTTGGTGCATTATGTGTATAACATGGCATGTGACTATATTATATTTCAAACAACCATTTGTTGCTGACCCATGAACGGTGTGGTCTTTCTGGCTGTGTGGGTTGGGTTGTGCTGGATAGGGAGGTCTCCTGGAGGCACAGATGGTCCTCAGTCAACAGGCCCAGCAGAGACAGAGAGCCCACCGGAGACAAGTCAGAGAACAGCGGGAGCACGAGAGGATCTTCTATACAGATAATTGTGAGACTGGAGACATTTTGTACCACCCCCACCAACTTGAACATGTTCTAACTGACGCATACAGTCCATGGATAAATGGTGTACTTGTATTATTGTCTTTCTCTCTTGGCCTCTATAGTTGGAGCACCAAGCAGCAAAGGGATACAGACACTGCATCTGCTGAACAGGCCAACGCTAGGGGACATATTTTGGGATTGGATGACAGGAAAGAGCCTTGCCCTCAGGGAGATCCTCCAACAAAGACTCCTTCCCCCAGAGCAAGGAGAGAGACAACAGTACCAGCCTGGACCACAACCACTGCACCTGTGTCGGGATGAGGAGCTGATCAACAGAGACTTGGCATGGGGAGGCCTCAGGAGTCCTCACCAGAAAACCAATACTCTCACAGAGGGAGGGGTGATGGATGGTGGACCGACTTTGAGGAAAACCTTACCTTGGATGCTGGACTGGAAGATAGAGAAACAAGGAGATCCAGTTCCCAAACACTTGAACTCTTTAGGGGATAGTGAGAGGGCTAGTAGGTGGGACATGAGGCTCAGGCCTCTGATAGACTGGCAGAGGTGGGACATTGGTTGAATCAACGTTGTTCCACATCATTTCAATAAAATTATGTTGAACCATCATGGAATAGACGTTGAATTGACGTCTGTGCCCAGTGGGCTATATCATGTGGAGTGCGTGATTTGGGAACCTGAACTGGACTAGGAGATGTTTATGAGGTTTAGTAATCTGGATTAAACTGGATCTCCAATCTCATGTTGCAAAATGCTAATTAACTTTTCATGGACACTTTATTTAGAAAAAGCTGAAATTGTATCTAATTCATTTGGTAAAATGTTTGCATTTTACTGTATGATCGCATGGCAAAGTTAAATGTTGGTTTGTTATCAATTACAGTGGCAAGAAAATGTGAATCCTTTGGAATTACCAGGATTTCTGCATAAATTGTTCATAAAATTTTATCTGATCTTTAAAAAATAAACATGTAACCTTTATTTAACTAGGCAAGTCAGTTAAGAACAAATTCTTATTTACAGTGACGGCCTACCGGGAACAGTGGGTTAACTGCCTTGTTCAGGGTCAGAACGCCAGATTTTTACCTTGTCAGCTCGGAGATTCGATCCAGCAACCTTTCGATTACTGGCCCCATCTAAGTCACAACAATAAACAAACACAGTCTGCTTAAACTAATAATACACAAACAATTATATGTTTTCATGTCTTTATTGAACACAGCGTAAACATTCACAGAGTAGGGTGGGAAATGAACCCTTGGATTTAATAACTGGTTGACCCTCCTTTGGCAGCAATAAACTCAATCAAACATTTTCTGTAGTTGCGGATCAGACCTGCACAATGGTCAGGAGAAATTTTGAACCATTAATCTTAACAACACAACACCGCACTCGAGGTCTTGCCATAGCATTTTAAATCAGGGTGAGGTCAGGACTGACTGGGACACTCCAGAAGGTGTATTTTCTTCTGTTGTTGATTTACTTCTGTGTTTTGAGTTGTTGTCCTGAATCATCACCCAACATCTGTTGAGCTTCAATTGGCAGACAGATAGCCTAACATTCTATTGCAAAATGTCTTGATAAACGTGGGAATTCATTTTTCTGTCGATGATAGCAAGCTGTCCAGGCCCTGAGGCATCAAAGCAGCCCCAAACCACAATGCTCCCTCCACCATATTTTACAGTTGGGATGAAGTTTTGATGTTGTGGTACTGTGCCTTTTTTTCTCCTCACATAGTGATGTGTGTTCCATCCAAACAACTGAACTTTAGTTTCATCTGTCCACAGAATATTTTGTCAGTAGCGCTGTGGAACATCCAGGTGCACTTTTTAAAACTTCAGACATACAGCAATGTTTTTTTGGACAACAGTGGCTTCTGTGGTGTCCTCCCATGAACACCATTCTTGTTTTATGTATCGTAGACTTGTCAACAGAGATGTTCGCATGTTCCAGAGATTTCTGTAAGTCTTTAGCTGACACTCTATGATTCTTCTTAACATTGAGTATTCTGCACTGTGCTCTTGCAGTCATCTTTGCAGGACGGCCACTCCTAGGGAGTAGCAACAGTGCTGAACTTTCTCTATTTATAGACAATTTGTCTTAACGTGGACTGATGAACATCAAGGCTTTTAGAGATACTTCTGTAACCCTTTCCAGCTTTATGCAACGATTCTTAATCTTAAGTCTTCTGAGATCTCTTTTGTTCAAGTCGTGGTTCTAATCAGGCAATGCTTCTTGTGAATAGCAAACTCAAATTTTGTGAGTATGTTTTATAGGGCAGGGCAGCTCTAATCAACATCTCCAATCTCGTCTCACTAATTGGACTCAAGGTTAACTGACCTTTGACTCCAACTAGCTTTTGGAGAAGTCATTAGCCTGGGGGTTCACATACTTTTTCCAACCTACACTGAATGTTTAAATGATGTATTCAATACAGACAAGAACAATACAACAATTTGTGTGTTATTAGCTTAAACACACTGTGTTTGTCTATTGTTGTGACTAAGATGAAGATCAGATCAAATTTCATAACTAATGTATGCAGAAATCCAGGTAATTCCAAAGAGTTCACATACTTTTTTTTGCCACTGTATGTCATAACCAAATTATTTCAGAAAATGTGTCCACCACCAGTGTTAAACGATCACCTGAATGTATTCATAGGATTGTGACTAGCAGCTGGCATCCTTACCATGATAAAATTGATGTTTTGCTGCTTCTGTGTAGAGCTGTTCTCTCTCACCAGATAATTGATCATTTTGTCACTGTGGTTAAAATAAGTCTCATTGTGGGAACCATTCTGTTTTCCATGCGTCAGTCTCTTATTCCAATATGTTTGAAGCCACAGCATGGGGCGCCCTCTAGGGATGATAGTGATAATCCAGGTGTGGAAAGGACTAACGTGCGTAATGCAACAGCAGTGTAATGTTCACAAGGTGAGAAAGCACATTCAAAATAATACATTTGTCTTGTGTCATCTTCAGAGAGAGATTGTTTTCTTTTCAATCTTAAATAAGTCTTAGGATTACATGGTATTGAGATTTAGGAGTGGCAGGTAGCCTAGTGGTTTGAGTGTTGGGCCAGTAACTGAAAGGTTGTTGGATCAAATCTCTGTGCTGACAAGGTAAAACATCTGTCATTCTGCCCTTAAATAAGGCAGTTAGCCCACTGTCATTGTAAATAAGAATTTGTTGTTAATAACTGACTTGCCTAGTTAAAAAAATATAGTACTTTTCAAGGAACCAAAGTGGCTTTAATCGATTTGTTAGTTTTCAATCTTATTTCATTATTATGATTAATACCTCTCACTGGGCAAAAACTGGTTGAATCAACGTTGTTTCCATGTAATTTCAACCAACAAAATCAATGTGATGATGTTGAATCAACGTGGAAAACTGATTGAATTCGCAAAGTCATCAAAATAACAACTTTTAACCTAAATCCAATGACATGGTGATATATATGAATGTTTTCAACCAAATGTAAGTCAAAGCTACACTTTGAACTGATGTCTGTGCCCAGTGGGATGGTATTATTATATATTTTTTCAAGGACCCAAAGATTTCAATTTCAATGCTTAATCTTAATGGAAAAATGTGTTCCCTCAATGGCCATTTGATCAAGCTTCAAAGAGAAAGTATTTCAAAAAATATATTTTGTTTTGTGAGGAGCACACAGAAGATCTCTTATGTTCCCTAGTTCCCTTCAACATTGAAAAGATCTATTGCACTTCAGGTCTCCTTTTACCATAACAACAGGAAATTGCTTATTGCAACACTCCTCTCCACCTCAATGAAGCCCAGATTGAAGCTCTTAGCAGGACTAGAGAGACAAAGTAGAACTGGCCAGCTACCAAACACCTGGGTTCACAATGTTGAACACACAACAAGAGCAGGGTCAGGTGCATTTCGTTCTTGAATTGAGTGAGAGGTGTCCACTTTTCCAATGATTTCTGAAGCATCTAGGCTACTGTATATAGCCCTTATAAAGGGTTTATGATGAAGATTCAGTTTGTGTAGTCATACTCTCCTTGTGCCATGTTTTCAGTCTTCTAAGAAACAAGGACAGAAGCACGCTGTTGTTTTGTTTGTAATAGCTCTAGTTTAGTACAGGTCAAGAGCTAGGGTGTGGTCATTTTCTGTTCATTTCCACTGGCCACTATAGTGCCACAAGTACTTCCAATACACCAAAGAAAACTGTGGTACCTGTCTCATTTTCCTCCTTACTAATCTTGCTGGCTTTTCTGTGGCTTTGATGTTTCCCCTCATAGGGAGAACATTTCTTCCTGAGACTGGGGGGGAAGAGGTCTCAGAGCCAGAGTCAGAGGCAATGACTACCAAAGCCAGTTTGAGCCTGTAGAGCTCCATTTAAATACTTCATTTCAAATCAATCAATCAAATTTTATTTGTCACATACACATGGTTAGCAGATGTTAATGCGAGTGTAGCGAAATGCTTGTGCTTCTAGTTCCGACAATGCAGTAATAACGAGCAAGTAATCTAACTAACAATTCCAAAAAAAAAACTACTGTCATACACAGTGTAAGGGGATAAAGAATATGTACATAAGGATATATGAATGAGTGATGGTACAGAGCAGCATAGGCAAGATACAGTAGATGATATCGAGTACAGTATATACATATGAGATAAGTATGTAAACCAAGTGGCATAGTTAAAGTGGCTAGTGATACATGTATTACATAAGGATGCAGTCGATGATATAGAGTACAGTATCAACGTATGCATATGAGATGAACAATGTAGGGTAAGTAACATTATATAAGGTAGCATTGTTTAAAGTGGCTAGTGATATATTTACATCATTTCCCATCAATTCCCATGATTAAAGTGGCTGGAGTAGAGTCAGTGTCATTGACAGTGTGTTGGCAGTAGCCACTCAATGTTAGTGGTGGCTGTTTAACAGTCTGATGGCCTTGAGATAGAAGCTGTTTTTCAGTCTCTCGGTCCCAGCTTTGATGCACCTGTACTGACCTCGCCTTCTGGATGGCAGCGGGGTGAACAGGCAGTGGCTCGGGTGGTTGATGTCCTTGATGATCTTTATGGCCTTCCTGTAGCATCGGGTGGTGTAGGTGTCCTGGAGGGCAGGTAGTTTGCCCCCGGTGATGCGTTGTGCAGACCTCACTACCCTCTGGAGAGCCTTACGGTTGAGGGCGGTGCAGTTGCCATACCAGGCGGTGATACAGCCCGCCAGGATGCTCTCGATTGTGCATCTGTAGAAGTTTGTGAGTGCTTTTGGTGACAAGCCGAATTTCTTCAGCCTCCTGAGGTTGAAGAGGCGCTGCTGCGCCTTCCTCACGATGCTGTCTGTGTGAGTGGACCAATTCAGTTTGTCTGTGATGTGTATGCCGAGGAACTTAAAACTTGCTACCCTCTCCACTACTGTTCCATCGATGTGGATGGGGGGTGTTCCCTCTGCTGTTTCCTGAAGTCCACAATCATCTCCTTAGTTTTGTTGACGTTGAGTGTGAGGTTATTTTCCTGACACCACACTCCGAGGGCCCTCACCTCCTCCCTGTAGGCCGTCTCGTCGTTGTTGGTAATCAAGCCTACCACTGTTGTGTCGTCCGCAAACTTGATGATTGAGTTGGAGGCGCGCATGGCCGCGTAGTCGTGGGTGAACAGGGAGTACAGGAGAGGGCTCAGAACGCACCCTTGTGGGGCCCCAGTGTTGAGGATCAGCGGGGAGGAGATGTTGTTGCCTACCCTCACCACCTGGGGGCGGCCCGTCAGGAAGTCCAGTACCCAGTTGCACAGGGCGGGGTCGAGACCCAGGGTCTCGAGCTTGATGACGAGCTTGGAGGGTGGTGTTGAATGCCGAGCTGTAGTCGATGAACAGCATTCTCACATAGGTATTCCTCTTGTCCAGATGGGTTAGGGCAGTGTGCAGTGTGGTTGAGATTGCATCGTCTGTGGACCTATTTGGGCGGTAAGCAAATTGGAGTGGGTCAAGGGTGTCAGGTAGGGTGGAGGTGATATGGTCCTTGACTAGTCTCTCAAAGCACTTCATGATGACGGATGTGAGTGCTACGGGGCGGTAGTCGTTTAGCTCAGTTACCTTAGCTTTCTTGGGAACAGGAACAATGGTGGCCCTCTTGAAGCATGTGGGAACAGCAGACTGGTATAGGGATTGATTGAATATGTCCGTAAACACACCGGCCAGCTGGTCTGCGCATGCTCTGAGGGCGCGGCTGGGGATGCCGTCTGGGCCTGCAGCCTTGCGAGGGTTAACACGTTTAAATGTCTTACTCACTTCGGCTGCAGTGAAGGAGAGACCGCATGTTTCCGTTGCAGGCCGTGTCAGTGGCACTGTATTGTCCTCAAAGCGGGCAAAAAGTTATTTAGTCTGCCTGGGAGCAAGACATCCTGGTCCGTGACTGGGCTGGGTTTCTTCCTGTAGTCCGTGATTGACTGTAGACCCTGCCACATACCTCTTGTGTCTGAGCCGTTGAATTGAGATTCTACTTTGTCTCTGTACTGGCGCTTAGCTTGTTTGATAGCCTTGCGGAGGAATAGCTGCACTGTTTGTATTCAGTCATGTTACCAGACACCTTGCCCTGATTAAAAGCAATGGTTCGTGCCTTCAGTTTCACACGAATGCTGCCATCAATCCACGGTTTCTGGTTAGGGAATGTTTTAATCGTTGCTATGGGAACGACATCTTCAACGCACGTTCTAATGAACTCGCACACCGTATCAGCGTATTCGTCAATGTTGTTGTCTGACGCAATACGAAACATCTCCCAGTCCATGTGATGGAAGCAGTCTTGGAGTGTGGAGTCAGCTTGGTCGGACCAGCGTTGGACAGACCTCAGCGTGGGAGCTTCTTGTTTTAGTTTCTGTCTGTAGGCAGGGATCAACAAAATGGAGTCGTGGTCAGCTTTTCCGAAAGGGGGGCGGGGCAGGGCCTTATATGCGTCGCAGAAGTTAGAGTAACAATGATCCAGGGTCTTTCCACCCCTGGTTGCGCAATCGATATGCTGATAAAATTTAGGGAGTCTTGTTTTCAGATTAGCCTTGTTAAAATCCCCAGCTACAATGAATGCAGCCTCCGGATAAATCGTTTCCAGTTTGCAGAGAGTTAAATAAAGTTCGTTCAGAGCCATCGATGTGTCTGCTTGGGGGGATATATACGGCTGTGATTATAATCGAAGAGAATTCTCTTGGTAGATAATGCGGTCTACATTTGATTGTGAGGAATTCTAAATCAGGTGAACAGAAGGATTTGAGTTCCTGTATGTTTCTTTCATCACACCATGTCACGTTGGCCATAAGACATACGCCCCCGCCCCTCTTCTTACCAGAAAGATGTTTGTTTCTGTCGGCGCGATGCGTGGAGAAACCCGCTGGCTGCACCGCTTCGGATTGCGTCTCTCCAGTTAGCCATGTTTCCGTGAAGCAGAGAACGTTACAGTCTCTGATGTCCCTCTGGAATGCTACCCTTGCTCGGATTTCATCAACCTTGTTGTCAAGAGACTGGACATTGGCAAGAAGAATGCTAGGGAGTGGTGCACGATGTGCCCGTCTCCGGAGTCTGACCAGAAGACCGCTTCGTTTCCCTCTTTTTCTGAGTCGTTTTTTTTTTTGGTCGCTGCATGGGATCCACTCGGTTACACTGGTTGTAAGGCAGAACACAGGATCCGCATCGCGAAAAACATATTCTTGGTCGTACTGATGGTGAGTTGACGCTGATCTTATATTCAGTAGTTCTTCTCGGCTGTATGTAAAGAAACCTAAGATGACCTGGGGTACTAGTGTAAGAAATAACACGTTTAAATAGACCGTAAGAGCTTCTTGTCCCTCACAAAGCCCAGGTGCTCATACAGTTTCTGGGCTGATTGGTTGGTGATCTTAGTCTCTTACACCACCTGTTGAAGTCAATAAAATCAAGTAATTTAGTATAGATCTGTACTGAATCTACGTACTGAATACAATGCTGCTGTGCAAATTAATCAAATCAAATCAAAGTTTATTTGTCACGTGTGCCGAATACAACAGGTATTACAGACCTTACAGTGAAATGCTTAGTTACAGGCTCTAACCAATGGTGCCAAAAAAAGGTATGTGTGTGTGTGTGTATGTAGGTAAGTAAAGAAATAAAACAACAGTAGAAAGACATTTGAAAAAAGGGTGTCAAGGCTATATACAGACACCTGTTAGTCAGGCTTATTGAGGTAGTATGTACATGTAGGTATCGTTAAAGTGACTGTGCATATATGATGAACAGAGAGTAGCAGAAGCATAAAAAGAGGGGTTGGCAGGTGGTGGGACACAATGCAGATAGCCCCGTTAGCCAATGTGCGGGAACACTGGTTGGTCGGGCCAATTGAGGTAGTATGTACATGAATGTATAGTTAAAGTGACTACGCATATAAGATAAACAGAGAGTAGCAGCAGCGTAAAAGAGGGGTTGGGGGAAGGCACACAATGCAAATAGTCCGGGTAATCATTGGTTACCAGTTCAGGAGTCTTATGGCTTGGGGGTAAAAACTGTTGAGAAGCCTTTTTGTCCTAGACTTGGCACTACGGTACCGCTTGCCATGCGGTAGTAGAGAGAACAGTCTATGACTGGGGTGGCTTTTTTTAGGGCCTTCCTCTGACAACGCCTGGTGTAGAGATCCTGGATGGCAGGCAGCTTTGCCCCAGTGATGTACTGGGCCGTACGCACTACCCTCTGAAGTGCCTTGCGGTCGGAGGCCGAGCAATTGCCGTACCAGGCAGTGATGCAACCAGTCAGGATGCTCTCGATGTTGCAGCTGTAGAATTTGAGGATCTCAGGACCCATGGCAAATCGTTTTAGTTTCCTGAGGGGGAATAGGCTTTGTCGTGCCCTCTTCACGACTGTCTTGGTGTGTTTGGACCAATCTAGTTTGTTGTTGATGTGGACACCAAGGAATTTGAAGCTCTCAACCTGCTCCACTACAGCCCCGTCGATGAGAATGGGGACGTGCTCGGTGTTCCTTTTCCTGTAGTCCACAATCACCTCCTTAGTCTTGGTTACATTGAGGGATAGGTTGTTATTCTGGCACCACCCAGCCAGGTCTCTGACCTCCTCCCTATAGGCTGTCTCGTCGTTGTCGGTGATCAGGTCTACCACTGTTGTGTCGTCAGCAAACTTAATGATGGTGTTGGAGTTGTGCCTGGCCATGCAGTCGTGGGTGAACAGGGAGTACAGGAGGGAACTGAGCACGCACCCCTGGGGAGCTCCAGTGTTGAGGATCAGCGTGGCAGATGTGTTGCTACCTACCCTCACCACCTGGGGGCGGACTGTCAGGAAGTCCAGGACCCAGTTGCACAGGGCGGGGTTCAGACCCAGGGCCTCGAGCTTAATGATGAGCTTGGAGGGCACTATGGTGCTGAAGGTTGAGCTATAGTCAATGAACAGCATTCTTACCTCTTGTCCAGATGGGATAGGGCAGTGTGCAGTGCGATGGCAATTGCATCGTCTGTGGATCTATTGGAGTGGTATGCAAATTGAAGTGGGTCTAGGGCAGAGGTGAAATGATCCTTAACTAGCCTCTCAAAGCACTTCATGATGACAGAAGTGAGTGCTATGGGGTATGGTAGAAAATGACAAGATTATGTTATAACACTGTTTTATTTAATTTATTTTATTTCACCTTTATTTAACCAGGTAGGCCAGTTGAGAACTAATTTACAACTGTGACAACTGTGACCTGGCCAAGATAAAGCAAAGCAGTGCGACACAAACAACAACACAGAGTTAAACATGGAATAAACAAACGTACAGTCGATAACACAATGGAAAAAGATCGATATACAGTGTGTGCAAATGAGGTAAGATTAGGGAGGTAAGGCAATAAATAGGCCATAGTGGCGAATGAATTACAATCTAGCAATTAAACACAGGAGTGATAGAATTGCAGAAGATGAATGTGCAAGTAGAGATATTGGGGTGCAAAGGAGCAAATAAATAAATAAATAACAATATGGGGATGAGGTAGTTGGATGGGCTATTTACAGATGGACTATGTACAGGTGTAGTGATCTGTGAGCTGCTCTGACAGCTGATGCTTAAAGTTAGTGAGGGAGATATGAGTCTCCAGCTTCAGTGATTTTTGCAATTCGTTCCAGTCATTGGCAGCAGAGAACTGGAAAGAAAGGCTGCCAAAGGAGGAATAGGCATTGGGGCTGACCAGTGAAATATACCTGCTGAAGTGAGTACTATCGGTGGATGCTGCTATGGTGACCAGTGAGCTGAGATAAGGCGGGGCTTTACCTAGCAAAGACTTATAGATGACCTGGAGCCAGTGGGTTTGGCGACGAATATCAAGTGAGGGCCAGCCAACGAGACCATACAGGTCACAGTGGTGGGTAGTATATGGGGATTTGGTGACCAAACGGATGGCACTGTGATAAACTGCATCCAATTTGCTAAGTAGTGCGTTAGAGACTATTTTATAAATGACATCGCCGAAGTCAATGATCAGTAGGATAGTCAGTTTTACGAGGGTATGTTTGGCAGCATGAGTGAAGGATGCTTTGTTGTGAAATAGGAAGCCGATTCTCGATGTAATTTTGGATTGGAGATGCTTAATGTGAGTCTGGAAGGAGAGTTTACAGTCTAACCAGACGCCTACGTATTTGTAATTGTCCACATATTCTAAGTCAGAACCATCCAGAGTAGTGATGCTGGACGGGCAGGCAGGTGCGGGCAGCAATCGGTTGAATATCATGCATTTAGTTTTACTTGCATTTAAGAGCGGTTGGAGGCCATACAACAAGGAGAGTTGTATGGCATTGAAGCTTGTCTGGAGGTTAGTTAACACAGTGTACAAAGAAGGGCCATAAGTATACAGAATGGTGTCGTCTGCGTAGAGGTGGATCAGAGAATCACCAGCTGCAAGAGCGACATCATTGATGTATATAGATAAAAGTGCCGGCCCGAGAATTGAACCCTGTGGCATCCCCATAGAGACTGCCAGAGGTACAGACAACGGGCCCTCCGATTTGACACTGAACTCTGTCTGAGAAGTAGTTGGTGAACCAAGCGAGGCAGTCATTTGAGAAACCAAGGCTGTTGAGTCTGCCGATAAGAATGTGGTGATTGACAGAGTCGAAAGCCTTGGCCAGGTTGATGAAGACAGCTGCACAGTATTGTCTTTTATCGATGGCAGTTATGATATTGTTTAGGACCTTGAGCGTGGCTGAGGTGCACCCATGACCAGCTCGGAAACCAGATTGCATAGCAGAGAAGGTACGGTGGGATTCAAAATGATCGGTGATCTGTTTGTTAACTAGGCTTTCGAAGACCTTAGAAAGGCAGGGTAGGATAGATATAGGTCTGTAACCATTTGGGTCTAGAGTGTCTCCCCCTTTGAAGAGGGGGATGACCACGGCAGCTGCAACAATAGTGGTGGATAATTTTAGAAAGAGAGGGTCCAGATTGTCTAGCCCAGCTGGTTTGTAGGGGTCCAGATTTTGCAACTGTTTCAGAACATCATCTATCTGGATTTGGGTGAAGGAGAAATGGAGGAGGTTTGGGCAAGTTGCTGTGGGGGGGTGCAGGGCTGTTGACCAGGGTAGGGGTAGCCAGGAAGAAAGCATGGCCAGCCGTAGTAAAATGCTTATTGAAATTCTCAATTATCGTGGATTTATCGGTGGTGACAGTGTTTCCTGGCCTCAGTGCAGTGGACAGCTGAGAGGAGGTGCTCTTATTCTCCATGGACTTTACAGTGTCCCAGAACCTTTTGGAGTTTGTGCTACAGGATGCAAATTTCTGTTTGAAAAAGCTAGCCTTTGCTTTCATAACTGCCTGCGTATATAACTTCCCTGAAAAGTTGCATAATCGCATCAAATAAGGTTTTTCTCAGAATAAGGTTTTTCTCAGTACTCTCTCATTTGCGTCTGTGTGGACTGAGTAGGGCCTCTGGGCCTTGGGCTGGCAATTGATTTATGATGGCTTGATGATTAAAAACCTACAGCCTGCATTTCATAGAATGAGTTGGTGTTTGGGTACTATGAGGTACCAGGGTGAAGATGGCTCTGGTATGGATAGCTGATAAGAAGAACCTTGTCTTAGGGGCAAAACCTTGGTTTCTATACAAATGGAATAGTCTTCACAGCAAATGCTATCTGGCTGGGGGATATTACTTTCTCACATACAAATGCTATCTGGCTGGGGGATATTACTTTCTCACATACAAAACCTCACCTTGACCCATTCCACACATCTGTTGTTTTTCATGAAAATTCAGGAGGAACTTTGCTATAAAGAGCTGCAACCAAAATCTGCTCGTGGGTACTCAGCGATCACCTCCGGGTGATTGTTTACCAGCTCCATTATTGCAATAATTAATAATAAAGTTTGATTGTTTTGAAGAAATAACACAGTCTCTCTCACTTGGTTAGAATTTCCACGACAGTGGCTATAGTCATTTAGTTCAGGTAACTGCTTTCTTGGGTACAGGAACAATGGTGGACATCTTGAAGCAAGTGGGGACAGCAGACTGGTACAGGGAGAGATTGAATATGTCCGTAAACACTCCAGCCAGCTGGTCAGCGTATGCTCTTAGGATGCGGTTTGCGAGGGTTGCGAGAGGGTTACTCACGTCGGCCATGGAGAAAGAGAGCCCACAGTCCTTGGGAGCGGGACGCGTTGTTGGCACTGTGTTATCTTCAAAGCGGGCGAAGAAGGTGTTTAGCTTGTCCGGGAGCAAGATGTTGGTGTCCACGACTTGGCTGGTTTTCTCTTTGTAATCCCTGAATGTCTGTAGACCCTGTCACACACGTCTTGTGTCTGAGCCGTTGAATGCGACTCCACTTTGTCTCTGTACTGACGTTTTGCCTGTTTGATTGACTTACAGAGGGAATAACTACAATGTTTGTATTGAACCATATTCCCAGTCACCTTGCCATGGTTAAATGCTGTGGTTTACGCTTTCAGTTTTGCGCAAATGCTGCCATCTAGCCACAGTTTCTGGTTTGGGTAGGTTTTAATAGTCACAGTGGGAACAACATCCCCTATACACTTCCTGATGAACTCAGTTACCATGTCCGTGTATACATCAATATTATTCTCAGAGGCAACCCGGAACATATCCCAGTCCGTGTGATCAAAACAATCAAAAGTACGGATTATGGTTGGTCAGACCAGGGTTGAATAGACCTTAGCACGGGTACTTCCTGTTTGAGCAAAATGGAGTTGTGGTCTGATTTGCCGAAGAGAGGACGGGGGGGGGGCCTTGTATCCCGGAAGGGGGAGTAACAGTGGTCGAGCTTTTTCCATCGTGAGTACTACAGTCAATGTGTTGGTAGAGCTTCTGTATCGTTTTCCTCAAATTTGCTTTGTTAAAATCCCCAGCTACAATAAATGAGGCCTCAGGATATGTGGTTTCCAGTTTGCACAAAGTTCAGTGTAATTTCTTGAGAGCCATCGTGATATCGGCTTGGGGAAAAATATACACGGTTGTGACTATAACTGAAGAGATTTGTCTTGGGAGGTAATACGGTCGGCATTTCATTGTAAGGTATTCTAGGTCGGGGGGAACAAAAGGACTTGAGTTTCTGTACGTTATCACAATCATACCATGAGTAGTTAGTAATGAAACATACACCACTGCCTTTCTTTTTCCCAGAAAGTTATTTATTCCTGTCTGCGCAATGTATTGAGAACCCAGCTGGCTGTATGGACGGGGACAGTATATCTGGAGAGAGCCATGATTTTTACATCATTTTACATCATTATGACATAACATTGAAGGTTATGCAATGTAACAGCAATATTTAGACTTAGTGTTGCCACGATTCAATAAAACACGTAACGGTTCCGTATTTCACTGAAAGAAATGTTTTGTTTAAGAAATTATCATTTCTGGTGGTAGGCAGCACCAGGCTCGTAAGCATTCATTCAAACAGCACTTTACTGCATTTGCCAGCAGCTCTTAGAAATGATTGAGGCACAGCGCTGTTTATAACTTCAAGCCTATCAACTCCAGAGATTAGGCTGGCAATACTAAAATGCCTATAAGAACATCCAATGATAAAAGTTATATGAAATACAAATGGTATAGAGAGAAATAGTCGACGTGTCATAATTCCTATAATAACTTGTGGCTGAACTTGAAAGGGGTACCTTCGTTATTTTACCGTTCATGTCTTCCATAGGGGATGTCTTGATCTACTTCAAATAAGGTGTGTGTTTCGTGCAGGCTTAGACCGCCTCGGCGTTATGATACTTGTGTAAATCTCGCTAGGATAAGGTAACGTTTGTCAACATATTTTCATAAATCTGTATCTGACCAAAACGTTCAATTTTGGTCTCATCTGACCAGAGCACCTTCTTCCAATCATAATTTAAATGATGTTTTGCAAACTCGATGTGCTTGCGTCTGTGTCTTGGGGTCAGAAAGGGCTTTCTTCTGGCAACCCTTCCAAAGAGCCTGTGGTTGTGGAGGTGGCGTCTGATGGTGCTTTTTTAAACCTGGTGACCCCAAAACGCTACTAAGGCCTGCAATTCTTTAACAATGATTCTTGGGGATTTTGTTGCTTCTCTCACGATCCTCCTCCCTATCCTGGGGGGCAAAATGCATTTGCGTCCTCTACCTGTGAGGTTTTCGACTGTTCCATATCTTTTGAATTTTTTTATAATTGCCCTGACAGTGCTCAGTGGTATATTCAATCGTTTGTGGATCTTCTTGTAGCCATTACCAGATTTATAAAGGTCTACAACCATCTGGCCCTTTTGAACTGCCAGGTCTTTTCTTTTCTTCATGGTGTTGGAGGACAAAGGGATATTGCATGCGTGTTACCTCATTTTTATACTCTAGTACCAGTGAAAAGGGAAGTGATGTAAAGGCTCAATATAGTTCCTTAAACACTTAGATGAACTTAAATAAGTGGAATTTAATTCCTTGTTTAATTTTGGTAGATGTTATTTACAATAACATTTAAGGGTGCCAATAATTGTGAAACCTTGATTTGGAGGACATTGATTTTTAATTAAATCAATAAATTATTTTGGTGGGTTCCATTGAAACATTAATAAAGTACAGTATTTTTCACATGTTGATATTTTGAGTTTGTCTCTCTAATTATATTGTTTATATTTTTTAAGTATTGTTTGTGCATTGCCAGTCAGGGGTGCCAGTAATTTTGGATCCCACTTTATTTGCTTATATTTAGCCTATATTGATCAGAGTTACCTTGTCCTATGAATATCTACACAGTTATCAAATTGGCAAGGTGGTGTAAGCCTACATGAAACACAGACCTTATTTGAAGTGAATCTAAAAATATCCTATGGAATAAATGAATGAAGGAACCGCTTTTCAGATTTTGCTATAAGGTGTCATGGGAATTATGACTCACACTTTGGTAGTCAATTCTTACCATGCCCAGTATTAAAATAGGATTTCCTGCATATAGAAATGACAGTTTTTGTTTTGAACATTCATCACAGGTAACTTAAACTCTAGTTTTATTATTCAAACAGTTGAGAATATGTGTGTCTCCTAAGCAGACTCTTCAGTATCCTTGTCACTTCAGAGTGCTGTGCGTTGGTGGGTGTACGATTATATACATTTTACAAATGGCAGAGAAAAGCACCAGTGTGGGACTATTACATTGAATTGGCACCAGGGAAAGCAAGGTGTCTTATTTGTGATAAAGATGTAAGCATGGGGTCAGCAACCTGTGGATTCACCTTAAGAACACCTATCCAAAAGCCCATAAGGAAGCAATGATGAAAAAAGCTAAATGCAAATTCTTTGCCAGGAAAAAGTGATACAGACACGTCACAGACATCGCAGGCTACAATCTTAGAACTTTTTAATAAACAAGCAAAATGGCAGGACAAAGACCTAAGAAGATGGATAAAGCAATTATTAAGATGATAGCCCCTGACAAGCAGTCATTCACAGTGGTGTCTAACGTTGGTTTTCAGAGGCTGATTACTCTTGCTGAACCCCGGTACAGGATCAAAGATGAAACATTATACCGCATAGAAATGCTAGGTAAAACACATGAAAGAGCTGTGATGAAAGTGAAGAATCTTTTGGCACCATTGAATGCTCCACACATGGCATTGACAACTGACTGCTGGTCCGGCACTACAGAGTCCCTGATGAGCCTTACTGGACATTTAATTGACAATGTCTGGACAAGAAAGCAGGTTGTGCTGAATGTCAAGACTATGACTGGATCACACACAGGAAACTATATCAGAGAGATGTTTTTAACCATGTTGGAATACTGGGAGATCCACACAGCATGTGTAGTGCTGGGCCTCTGGGACAGTGGGGCAAACATGGTGAAAGTTATGAGACTGGCAGAGCTTCCAGACTTCAGCTACAGTGCACACACCCTACAGCTTGTAATCAATGATGGACTATCCAGTCAGAGAGCTGTGCTAGACATTATTGCCATGTTGAAGAGCTGTGCAACTCACTTTGACCACTCTGTACTGGCCAAACAAAGGCCGAGGGCCATTCAGGAAGAGCTTGGCCTTCCCAAACACAGCATCATCCAAACAGTTCAAACTCGCTGGAACTCAACACTACACATGTTGCAGAGGATGTTTGAATAGAGGCGTGCACTGAATGTGTATGCAGGTGAATATGGACACATCAGCAGTTTGTCTGCTGCACAGTGGGACATTGTCTCTAACCTAATTGAGACTCTGGCACCTATGGAGGAGGTAACACTGGAGATGAGCCACTCCAACTCTACAGCAGCATGCATCATCCCCAGTGTGTCGGTGCTGAAGCTGATGCTGCAGCAGGAGGGTTCTTCTACTCAAGGCATTAAAACTTTACGGAAGACCATGTTGGACAGTCTGACAAGGCGGTTCCCCAAGGCCGAGGAGACAAAGTGCCTAATGCTGGCAACTGTCCTGGATCCACGTTACAAGAGATATGCCTTCACCTCAGGGACAGCACTAGGATAAAGCAAAAGAGTGGCTGAAGGAGGAATCTGACCTAACCAAATCCCAGAGCCACAGCAGAAAGGACTAGTGTAGAGGAGGACTCAGATCCAGGTGCAAAGAGTCCAGATAGATCAGCCACCCAGTCTGGTGGAAAGCCTCTACGCTAGAATCCTTGGAAGCCAAGAGGGCAGGGCTGAAGACCAGGTAGATCAGCCACCCAGTCTGGTGGACAGCCTCTACGCTAGAATCCTTGGAAGCCAAGAGGGCAGGGCTGAAGTCCAGTGTAGTTTTGAAATTGAGCTGGAGTGTTACCTCACAGAGCCTGTCATTGACAGAAAGAGCAGCTTGCCTTTGGAGCGGTAGAAGCAGAATGGGGACAGTCTTCAATCACTTGCTCCACTGGCAAAGAAGTTTCTCTGTCCCCCATCTTCTTCGGTCCCTAGCGAGAGAGTGTTCAGTGAGGTGGGGATCATTTATGATAAGCAGAGGAGCAGACTGATGGGAACATACAGACATGCTTTGCTTTCTGCACTACAACCTAAAACCTCTTAACTGGGAATATAATAGGAACTACAATCTTTCATATGTTCTCATGTTCTGAGCAAAGAACTTAAATATTAGCTTTTATACATGGCACATATTGCACTTTTACTTTCTTCTCCAACACTGTTTTGCATTATTTAAACCAAATTGAACATGTTTCATTATTTATTTGAGACTAAATAGATTTTATTTATGTATTATATTAACTTAAAACAAAAGTGTTCATTGTTCATTCAGTATTGTTCTAATTGTCATTATTACAAATATATAGACATAAAAATCGTTAATCGGTATCTGCTTTTTTTGGTTCTCCAATAATCGGTATCGGCGTTAATAAATCATAATCGGTCGACATCTAGCATGCACTGTGTGAAAAACGTATTCTAGTACTTCTTCTTTTTCTTCTTCTTCTTCTTCTTCTTCTTCTTCTTCTATGGTAATATGGCGGTTCGCAAACAAACATTAGAGGTGCATGCCGCCACCTACTGTACTGGAGTGTGTAGTCAATCACCCCCCAATCCTCATCCAACCTCAATAACTATACACATCAATCTTTCCCGCTCTTTCACATACCAGTACATATAACAACACATCATCACATGCTCCAGTGTTTCATCAACCATACACTCGATACACAAACCATTCACATGCTTGCCAACCAGATGTAATGATGAGTTCAATGTACAATGTCCAAGGAGCAACCGAGCAAACACCACCTCTTCCTTCCTAATCTGACCTTTGAATCTTGGTCCACCGTCCTTTCTTTGGAGGGCATATAAATACCGGCCCTTGGGCTCACTGTCCCATGAAAAACAACTTTACGACACTCATAGAAGTCAATTTGCTGAGGAGTCGCATAAAAATCTTTGGAACAGTGTACTATCAATAAGTCTACACATTTTATGAAATAATTGAATGCAGAAATAAAATGACATATCTATAAATCTAAATTACGTTTTTTGTTTAGTGTGTCAAAGAGACAGAGCTCAACAACATGTTCTCCATCCATACCACTGGACGTCGTAGAAGGCTTGACAGTGTGAGGGTAGCACTTCGTCCGGACACTGTCGTTGCATTTTGGTACAACAGAATTACATAAATTTCCAATGAAACGCTGTGTTCGCCTTGCAGCATTGTGTTGCAGAGGCATTTGCAGTGTTCGGTGTGGTGCATACATTGGATTTATCGACGTATGCGTCAAACTGTATGCGTAAATGGCTTGACATAAATTGTAGCAGAAGGTGAATGTTGATTGTTTGTTGCATACATATCCAGATGATGCTGCGTACTATTTTGTGCAATGATGCTGTCGGTGTGATCGAAGCGTAGGGAAATTAAAGGCATACTCAGCAATATGACGTAGACAAAGAAAGTAAACAGCATAGTGGGTCAATTTCCGCAACAACTAAGAGTATAGAAGCTCAAGGCTCAACTTTTCAACTGTTTTGGTCCTGTGGCTCAGACGCTGTAAGAGCATGAAGCAAAACCGTGCACATGCACAGGTACTGTGTGTGACTGTGTGAGAGTGAAGTCTTGCATCTCACCATAGCTGTGGGAAGTACAGGTGCTGGAGGTGCTGCAGCACCCACTGGTGGTGAGATGAACAAGATGGCACCAACAGACATGGTCGCCCTGTTCCTAGCACCTAGCTAACTTTGTAGTATTTTTTTGTGTATTTATTTCTTACATTATTTTCTCAGAACGTTTCTTTCACCATGGGCTGCTCTAAGACTGTTCGACTGTGTGCATTCCATCCACTGCTTCCGAGCATATTACACACTAATGTTCAGTCCCTGGACAATAAAGTAGACAAGTTCAGGGTGAAGATCTCCTTCTAGAGAGACATCAGGGACTGTAACATTCATGGAATCGTGGCTTTCTTTGGATATCCATACAGCCAGCGGGGTTCTCAGTACATCGTGCGGACAGGAATAAAATAGGTCTCCAGGAAAAAAGCGGAGGTATATGTTTCATGATTTAACTACTCATGGTGTGATTGTGGTAACGTAAAGGAACTCAAGTCCTTTTGTTTTGCCGATCTGGAATACCTTACTATCAAATGTCGACCACATTACCTCCCAAGAAAATGTTCTTTGTTCGTCGTCATAGTCGCGTATATTTCCCCTTATGCTGACACCACGACGGCTCTGGACTTCATGCAAACTGGAAACTGCCTATCCTGAGACTGCATTTATTGTAGCTGGGGACTTCAATAAAGCAAATCTGGGGAAAAAGCTAAAGAAGTTTTAACAGCAGCGCTACTCACTCATCAAGAATTCTTAACCATTGCTACTCCCCCTTCCGGGATGGTGGGGCGGCAGGCCTAGTGGTTAGAACGTTGGACTAGTAACCGAAAGGTTGCAAGATCCCCGAGCTGACAAGGTAAAAATATGTTGTTTTGCCCCTGAACAAGGCAGTTAACCCACTGTTCCTAGGCCGTCATTGAAAATAAACATTCTTATGGTTTGGGGGCGCTATTTTCACATTCGGATGAAAAGTGTGCCCAAAGTAAACTCCCTGCTACTCAGGCCCAGAATCTTGGATATGCATGTAATTGGTAGATTTGGAAGTTTCTAAAACTGTTTGAATAAAGTCTGTGAGTATAACAGAACTGATTTGGAAGGCGAAACCCCGAGCACAATCCATTAAGGGAATTTTTCTTTTGAGGTCAATCTGTTTTCCATTGGTTTTCTATGGCAAGGCCATTTTAATAGAAATATCATTGCAATTCCTATGGCTTCCACTAGATGTCAACGGTGTTTAGAAATTGGTTGATATTTTTCTTTAGAGAAATGAAGAAGTAGCACTGTTATTTCCCTGTGTCACTCCAGGTGCACTCTATTGATTTGGTGCGCGCGACCTAGAACATGCTTTCTTTGTTTTTGTCCAGGTATTGAATGTAATCCCGTCTTAAATTTTATCGATGATTTACTTTTAAAAATACCTAACGTTGTATTACGAAAGTTGTTTGAAATGTTTGGACAACGATTACAGGCATGAATTATATCTTTATTTCTGAGTTTTGTGTCACGGCTGGCTGGTTGAATTATGATTGTCTGTCTTTGTTTGCTGGGGTGCTGTCCTCAGATAATAGCACGGTTTGCTTTCGCCGTAAAGCATTTTTTAAATCTGACTCTGCGGCAGGATTAACAACAAGTGTAGCTTTAATTTGGTGTATTGTATATGTGATTTCATGAAAGTTTAATATTTAAAGTAATTTAATTTGAATTTGGCGCTCTGCCATTTCACCGGATGTTGTCAAATCGATCCCGCTAAAGGGATTTGATCCATAAGAAGTTGCTTGCCTAGTTAAATAAAGGTAAATAATGGGTATAAGGCCCTTCCTTGCCATCCCTTTAGCAAATCAGATCATGCCTCCATTCTGCTCCCCCCTTACTATAGGCAGAAACTTAAACAGGAAGTACCCGTGTTAAGGATTGTTCAATGTTGGTCTGACCAATCTATGCTTCAAGATCGCTTTGATCATGCGGACTGGGATAGGTTCCGGGTTGCCACTGAGAATAAGAGGAAGAGAATAGAGGATGTTGTTCCCACTGTGACGATTAGAACTTATCCAAACCAAAAACCATCAATTACGGGTTATAAAGGGAAAACCAGCGAAGTCACGGACACTGATTCCTTGCTCCAGACAAGCTAAACACCTTCTTTATCCGCTTCAAGGAAAACCCAGTTCCGGTGCTGGGGGAGCAGCCTGTATCCCTAGCCGCTCCCTCAGAGCATGTGCAGACCAGCTGGCTAGAGTGTTTCCGGACATATTCAATCTCTCCCATCCCAGTCTGTTGTCCCCACTTGCTTCAAGATGTCCACCATTGTTCCTGTACCCGAGAAAGCAAAGGTAACTGAACTAAATGACTATCACCCCGTAGCACTCACTTCTGTCATCATGAAGTGCTTTAAGAGTCTAGTTAAGGATCATATCACCTTCACCTTACCTGACACCCTGGACCCACTACAATCGCCATTGCCTCTGGACAAGAGGAATACCTATGTACGGATCCTGTTCATGAACTACAGCTCAGCCTTCAATACCATAGTACCCTCCAACCTCATCAGTAAGCTTAGGCCCTGCGTCTGAATCCCGCCCTGTGCAACTGGGTCCTGAACACAACAAAACAAAGGAGCTGATTGTGGACTTCAGGAGACAGCCGAGGGACTGTTTTTTTGCATGCACATCACTGAAAACCTGAAATTGTCCATCCACACAGACTGTGTGGTGAAGAAGGCGCAACAGTGCTTGGCCCCTAAGATCCTCACAAACTTCTACAGATGCACCACTGAGAGTCATCCTGTCGGGCTGTGTCACCGCCTGGTACAGCAACTGCACCATCCACAACCGCAGGGCTCTAGAGGGTGGTGCGGTCCAGGACATCTACAGCACCCATTTTCACAGGAAGGCGAAGAAGATCATCAAGGACCTCAGTCACCCAAGCCACAGTCTGTTCACCCCGCTATCAACTAGAAGGCGGAGATAGCACAGGTGCATCAAAGCTGGGACCACCAAGACTGAAAAACAGCTTCCACCTGCAGGCCGTCAGATTGTTAAATAGTCACTACTAGCTGACCTCCGCCCAGTACCCTGCACTGAACTGGAACAATATCAAATAAGGAACATGGCATTCTCTCAATCTTGGCTTGCAGACCTGCTCCTGTCCATGTCAAACACATAGGTGTACTAGCCCACAAGTTTAGCAAGCAACACCATGCTGGGCAAGGCACAGTGAGTGGTGCTTTCCGTGATGGATGGATCACAAAGCTGTCCATTTGTGCTCAGTTTTAAGGCAGAATACTTACAGCCCCCTTCTCATTATCTCTCTTCTCACACACCCATTGTAATTATGCAGTAGGCATGTGCACCTAGGCAGTGCATGAGTTTCAAGCTTACAATTTATCTTACCATTTCTACCGATCTGGGTGCCAGTTATGAATGTTATATGTGCATTTTCATGGAACAGTTTCATTTAAAAAATAACGGTTTTGTTTCTCAAAATCAGCTTCTGCCATTATGGACACATGGATTCACCATGAGCCATTGGCGGCTAAAGAAATGAGTGCATGGAAGTAAGAGATAGCCTAGGCCAATGTAGCAATAACTTCCTTTGTCAACTAAGTAAAAATACATATAGCCGACAAATAAAAACAGAACATATCCTGATGAAAATGCAGGTTTATTCAACCGCATTCATCTCCCTATTCCGCCTGTCTGCCTCCGTTTCTATCGGTCTTGACTTGAGCTATTGCTAGTGAAGTGCAACATTGTATCAAATCAATTAACTGGGCTGGTCTGGCTCAGTGACTGTATACATGAAAGTCCAGCCTGAAGCTGTAGCTATCGAACTTGCTGTAGCTATCGAACATTGTATCAACTAGCCTATTCCGTGAAATCTGTTTGGGAGCATCGATAGTAACATGTTTTCACAATTAAACATATTTCATTAAACTGTTGACAGACCCTCTCTCTGCGTGCTAGAGAGAGGAATGAAGGAGAGAGAGGAAATGAAAACCCATGGTGGTGAGATATTATTAAGTAGCTAAAGGTAATGTGTCGGCCTATTAATTATGAAAATATAACAAATGCCATATTACTAGGCTATTCAAAATCAAATACAAATTCACTGTAATTGTAGGCTAACTCTGAATTTGTTTAATTTGTTTAATTTAACTCAACTCCAGCCACTTTAATAATGGGAATTGATGGGAAATGATGTAAAATATATCACTAGCCACTTTAAACAATGCTACCTAATATAATGTTTACATACCCTACATTATTCATCTCATATGTATATGTATATACTGTACCCTATATAATCTACTGCATCTTTATGTAATACATGTATCACTAGCCACTTTAACTATGCCAATTTGTTTACATACTCATCTCATATGTATATACTGCACTCAATACCATCTACTGTATCTTGCCTATGCCGCTCTGTACCATCACTCACTCATATATCTTTATGTACATATTCTTATCCCCTTACACTTGTGTCTATAAGGTAGTAGTTTTGGAATTGTTAGCTAGATTACTTGTTGGTTATTACTGCATTGTCGGAACTAGAAGCACAAGCATTTCGCTACATTCGCATTAACATCTGCTAACCATGTGTATGTGACAAATAAAATTTGATTTGATTTGATTTGCATTGATTTGATTTAGGCGAGACCAATTATGTACCAAAGATATCTTGAATCAGTATTTACATTTTTCTGTGGTAAGTATTGTACAATCATTTTAATTTTAATTCAGGGTTTTTGGGCTTGGGCTCATACACTGCCTTCAGAAAGTATTCAGACCCCTTGACTTTTTCTACATTCTACATTTTGTTAGGTTACATCCTTATTTTAAAATTGATTAAATCACATTTTCCCTCATCAATCTACACACAATACCCCATAATGACAAAGCAAAAACAGTTTTTTAGAAATTTTAGCAACTTTATAAAAAATAAAAAAAACTGAAATATCACATTTACATAAGTATTCAGACCCTTCACTCAGTACTTTGTTGAAGCACCTTTGACAGCGATTACAGCTTCGAGTCTTCTTGGGTATGATGCTACAAGCTTAGCACACCTTTATTTGGGGAGTTTCTCCCATTCTTCTCTGCAGATCCTCTCAAGCTTTGTCAGGTTGGATGGGGAGTGTTGCTGCACAGCTATTTTCAGGTCTCTCCAGAGATGTTTGATCCGCTTTAAGTCCGGGCTCTGGCTGGGCCACTCAAGGACATTCAGAGACTTGTCCCGAGGCCACTTATGTGTTGTCCTGGCTGTGTGCTTAGGGTCATTGTCCTGTTGGAGGGTGAACCTTCGCCCTTCGCCCTAGTCTGAGGTCCTGAGTGCTCTGGAGCAGGTTCTCATCAAGGATCTCTCTGTACTTTGCTCCATTCATCTTTTCCTCGATCCTGACTAGTCTCCCAGTCCCTGCCGCTGAGAAACATCTCCACAGCATGATGCTGCCACAACCATGCTTCACCGTAGAGATGGTGCCAGGTTTCCTCCAGATATGATGCTTGGCATTCAGGCCAAAGAGTTCAATTTTGGTTTCATTAGACCATTAGACCAGAGAATCTTGTTTATCATAGTCTGACAGTCTTTAGGTGTCTTTTGGCAAACCAAGTGGGCTGTCATTTGCCTTTTACTGAAGAGTGGCTTCCATCTGGTCACTCTACCATAAAGGCCTGATTGGTGGAGTGCTGCAGAGATGTTTGTCCTTCTGGAAGGTTCTCCCATCTCCACAGAGGAACACAAATTGTGGGCTACCCAAATAGGCATATATGCCTACACGCTTATGATTTGAAACAATCCACAGCTTAAAAAAACCTAATGGTCCAAATTAAGCAGTGCCCCCTTTGTGCTTTGTATAATATCATGTAGGTTCCACAGGTGAGCGCAAAGATGATGGAAAGAGAAAGACCATGGGTATTCATTAACTTTATTACATGATCTTCTTAAAAATCAGATGCTTTTTATTCTCCATTAGGTCAAGTAGTTGACAAGTCAATGAATCAAAAAAAATTGCTTTTGAAAAAATCCCCCAGAATGCAGCATCTCAATTTAGTTGAATGCCTATGGTATGGATTCAAGGCATTCTAGCAGAGGCTTGTTAAAATGAGCCCGTTAATGTAGAAAGCCTTACTTAACCAACAATGCCATGTCTGCCAGTGGGAACCCAGTAACTGCACAGACCTCAGGAGTCAGGCTGACAACAGGATGGGATGCTCAAGAGCTTTAGATCAGTCAGCAACTTTAAAAAAACATACCCTTTACCAGTTCACTACACACACACACACACACACACACACACACACACACACACACACACACACACACACACACACACACACACAGTCTTAAAGCCAAATCAATGTGGAGAAAGGGAAGGCTCAGAGGTCCTGGTGTCTGCCATACCATACTGCTACATAAAAAGGTGAAGGATGCCATGTTAGCAATTGGTTCCAATTGACAGAGGATTGGTCATGGTCAGTCTCCTGGGTGGAAATCCTGGTGAGAATGTGGCTATTGCACCAGCAAGAGGGCAAGAGAGGCCAGTGCTGGACAATAGAGCACTCAGAGGAATCTGGCTACAGTGGAACACACTCACAGTGGATCACAATCTCCCCCTGTTTTAACTCTTCAACTACCAGATGTGCACATACCTAGCAGTGTCTATATGACCATTATATATACACTGGACAAAAATATAAACGCAACATGTTGAAAATGCACAAAAAGCTTATTTCTCTCAGATATTGTGCATAAATGTGTTTACATCCCGGTTAGTGAGCATTTCTCCTTTGCCAAGATAATCCATCTATCAAGAAGCTCATTAAACAGCATGATCATTACACAGGTGCTCTGTGTGCTGGGGACAATAAAAGACCACTCTTTTATTGCTGGGGACAATAAAAGGCCACAGTTTTGTCACAACACAATGCCACAAATGTCTCAAGTTGAGGGAGCATGCAATTGGCATGCTGAATGCAGGAATGTCCACCAGAGCTTTTGCCAGTGAACTGAATGTTAATTTATCTCCCATACGCCACCTCCAACATCGTTTTAGAGAATTTGGCAGTACGTCCAACTGGCCTCACAAGCGCAGACCACGTGTAACCATGACAACCCAGGACCTCCACATCCGGCTTCTTGACCTGCGTGATCATCTGAGACTAGCCACCCGGACATCTGATGAAACTGATGAGCATTTCTTTCTGTAACAAAGCCCTTTTGTGGGATAAAACTTATTCTTATAGGCTGGGCCTGGCTCCCCAGGGGGTGGACCCTCCCAGGTGGCCCTCCCAGGCCCAGTCATGTGAAATCCATAGATTAGGGCCAAATTCATTTGCGTTTATATTTTTGTTCAGTGTACCTTCCTTACTAAAAACCGGGTCTACATATAGTATGTCTTGGGAAACAGCTTCGTTCACTTTTTTGTTACATTTTGTAGACATGCCGATGCATTTTCTTTTAATTTACAGTTTTTTTTATCATGGTCATGCATGGATGAGCTCTACTCTAATCAAATTGAAATTAAGACCTGAATCCGGACCCCTACGCTAAACCTATTTTTGTCATGTAATATTTAATGCCACCACACCCAGTTTCTCCAATTAGCCAGTCATCTGGCCAGCTGGGGCCTCTACTTTTTAGAGGGCGGTTCAGTGGAGAGGCTGGGTATTTGAAGAGACCACTGGCTGACAGGCAGGGCAGTCACAGGGAGGAACCAGTGAGTCCTGCCAGTTCTCCAGAGGGGCCCTTTGTGGCACAGACTCTGCCCAGATCAGCTTACCCTTTCACAGCCCAAGCCCCGTCTCCCACAGGCCCTCAGCTCCAGCTGACAACAAGGCCCCAGCTGCTAATTATCCGGCTGATGGAGGGGTGGGACTGAAGTAGGACTGTCAGAGCTAAGGGTGGCAACACTCTAAAGAGATGTGGAGTGGGATGGCCAAACAAGTTCCAAAAATGGCAGCATCAATACCATTTTTTACATTTCAATATCTGTATCCAGTAGTACTACTCTTTACTAAAATTCAGTTAAATAACCATTATCTCTATTTAATAAGGCACATTCTTTCACAAAAAAAGGGATTGGTCTGTGTTCAGAACAGATGAGAAACAGCATTTTGCATCTTAGAAGAGACCGAGACTGTAAGAACAACAGCAGAAACAAACCATTCAGTTACAGTACTTTGACCATTGGGTTCATAACGTTGGATGTTGTCTGTTTCACAGATTCAAACCTGGTCACCAGAATCCTGTTGTCCAGTTGCTGCAGAGAGGAGAAAGAGAATGTGCATTCAGAATTCACACAAATACACGTATTTTCCTTTCATACATAATAATGAAACCAGCATTAGAACCCAAATATGTGACTATGCAAGGTTTTGCAGAGGAATAGACCTGCACTGAATACTGGGCTACACAACATCCAGACAGAGTCAAGTCTGGCACTCGAAAGTACAACTGAAAAACATAAATGAAAAGTTTCTGGTTTGTTTGGTTTTAGATGCATCTCCATTGTCTAGAAAGATTCTGACTTACTTTGATGTAAACTGTAAGGTCTGTGCAGAGAGGATCTGTAGGTCCTGGGAACTGCCCTAAGAAACTCAGTGCTGTCTAGTGACACCTCACTGGACTTGGGGAACTTCTGGCCTAAAGAGTGGCAGGGCAGAATAGGCATGTTGGTCCATAAACAAAAGCTATTTGAACATGTAATATGGCTTAAACTGGGGCATTGCAAAGTGTAAATGTTTTTGCCAGACCAATGAGACATACAGAGGACACAGACCAGCAGGTTCTCCTTGAACACCTCCAGCTGTCCTGAGCTCACCTTTACATCCACACTACTCATCTGGTCCATACAGGGACACATAGGTCAGAGGTTAAATTTAACTTGAAGTCTAGATGTGTTTCTTAAAAAACTAGCTGAAACACTATTTCAAGCGACAAAAAGTGATGATTATGTGTAATAAGCCACTATGTTGACATCAGGAAGCCCCCCTGTTTCTACACTGCTACTATTCGCAGTGTATTATCTATGCATGGTCACTTTACCCCTACTTACCTATGTACAAATGACCTCGACTAACCTGTACACCCACAAATTTACTCGGTAACGGTACCCCCTGTATATAGCCTCGTTATTGTTATTTTATTGTGTTACTTTCTTTTCTTTTTACTTTACTTTATTTAGTAAATATTTTCTTAACTCTATTTATTGAACTGCATTGTTGGTTAAGGGCTTGTAAGTAAGCATTTCACGGTAAGGTCTACTACACCTGTTGTATTTGGTGCAGGTGACAAAAACAATGTGATTTGATATGTCCATAGGTTACCTGTTAAAGACCGGCAGATGTGCCTCACAGTACTCAGAGCTGTTCCTCACAGTCAAATGCAGCTGGTTGTCATACTCCTTCAGCTGACAGGGAGGATGGGTGGCACGGGGACCTGAGAAAAGACAGCATTTAATTTGACATGAGACGAACATAGCAATGTATGACATTTTTTTGATGTATGAAGGAGTGTTTAGCTATGTTTAGAAGCTGTGGACCTGAAAGACTCAATGGGAGAAGAGGAACTTGTAGGGGCCAGAGGCATCCAGTGAAGACACACAAGGATGGACCAGGACATCCAGCAGTGGTGAGCCATTGGGTCGCAGCGAGAGAGTGACTGTCACATTGGGAAGGACCCCTTCCACGTCACACAGATTACACAAAGGGGAAAAGAACAAATAGGTTTGAGAAAATTAGGAGACAGCAGAAGGCAACAAGAAGCTTTAGCATTACATTTACTGTACCATAGACTGTTCTCACCTTGCAATTCACTGTAGACACTGTGCAGTTTCCATACTGCATGGAGCGTACCATCTCCGATAGAGCTACATTCACCACAGCCCCACCATGCTGCAGCCGTTTTCTAGGCTTGGTGTTTCTGGATCCTTGCAGGAGAGGGCATTGCTGATGCCGATGAGGCCCCTGGCTGAGGGATGTCCAGGGGGGTCCCAAAGGGGCAGACCTGCAGGAAGATAGAGGGTATCATGGCCAGGCGATAGGCCAGCCCTTCACTGTCAGGCTTACTCCCAGACCCACAGAGGAAAGCCCGCAGGTCCGATAACAGTGTGAGGTCCTGTGCTACAGAGAACAGCCTGGCCAGAGGAGGAAGAGGCCATCCACCAGGGGCAAATGGCCAACACTGGCCAGAGGACAGAGGGAGCCGGCCAGACACTTAGCACTGTTGGGTATTGCATGTGTTAGAGAAGAAGACAAAATACTGCACAATCACAAAGATGACATAGCCTGCTGACAGTGTTGTAAGTAGAATAATAAAAATGAGTACATGCACAGTACAATCAGGGAAAAGAAGAAAAAAAAGCATTACAAATCTGGAAAAACGCACAACTACAGATTCTCTTTCTCGTATGTAACGTTACTGTATAATCCACAATGCCCTCACTCATTTTGGCCAGGAATGACTGTGATTGAGGTTATGAATAAATATGGTAACCAGGACTCTTCAGTGATACATCTATGAGTAAAATCCTAAAATTTAAAATTTAAAATAATACAATTTTGTTTCATTTTAAACTTACACGGCTGATGTTCTACCAAATTAACATTGAGGTTCTGTTTCGTTCTATTTTCACTGCAAACTGTACTTCCTATTTTTATTATAATGTGACTGCCTGGACCAATCAAGAATCATTTGGTGCATGCGTTTTACGCAGTGTATTCTGGCAACGACCAGTCCCAAACCTTTTTTTTTTCTTCAGCACGGGAGTTGTATTGCTTTGGATACAGGAAGTAGAGCTGTGTAACTGTTGTCAGTAAAGGGCAAAACATAAATCCAGTTGATCAATCAGTTGTCTGTCATACCCGGCTGTTAGTTTGCCTGAATTGCAATTTCTACATTGCAAATCGAAGTAAAACATGTCAACGACTGCTCAACTATTCGAGGTAAACTGAACTGTATGTTCTAGTATTGTTGGGGTAGCTGTCTGCTAGTTCTAGGTAGCTAGCTAATGTTAGCTAGGTGGAGAAAGGAGAAGTCAGTGCTAGCTATCCATCCATATGACGAGAAGTCCGAGCTAGCAAGCTAGCCAGCCAGCCAGCCTATTGTTTAACCGATTAGGCTATAGCTAGCTGGCAAACGTTAGCTATAGCTAGCTAGCCAGATAACTATAATGAGTGTAAATCGCGTTTTTGAAAGGAAGCTGCCATCATCTAGCTAGCTACCACTCGCTATACAGTTGGCAGTGCTGTGTTTATCCAGGGATATGTTGTCAAACATGTAGCTAACGTTACCTACATATGTTGACCAACAGAGCCTTTCCAGCAGTGAATGTTAATTCTATCTACTATGTTTTTTGTTATTGTGTACAGATGCATTTGCTAGCTTGTCACGCCCAGTGTTGGCCCAATAATGTACTACTGTCTGTGAATGGGCTTGCCCAGCTATAAGCAGTGACCACGTTTACATGCGCATATTATTACGGATAGTAGCTCATATCCCGTTTAAGGTCTTATTCGGGAAGAGCTGTTTACATGCACCTTTGATATCCTGCTCATGGGTATCTATGTAAACATGAATAAACATCATATTCTTCATTTACGTTTACATGGGTTAGTCACTGAAATATGGACACTGAGTTTCGGCCTTTAACCTCTCACATGTAGCATAATATTAACTCCTGGACAATTATTCATTTCTTGCAGTGTAATTATACAACAAATGTTAATTTTGTCTCGGGAACAGCAGTGGGGAAATATTATGTTTTTCTTTCAGCATCTCTTTGAGAAAATGCAAATGCGTGACACTGTTATGCCATCAGACAGTATTTCAACCATATCAAATATGCACCCAAACTGAAGTCTTATCAGAAATGTGTTTGGTATTTTTCTCAGCTTTTCATTTCCTTAAAACTGGTCAAGCTGATGACATTTTGCACAGGACTAATCTTTCCACTGTTTTCTCCCCGGTCACTACACAAAACAGACAATTTTACCAGCGTTAACTAGATTACTAATGCATTCATTCCATCGATGTAAGACATTATTCTGGTGAGCACTACTTTATTTGGTCTTCTGGGGCAACAAGTTATGACAGAAGAGAAGCTGCATGTATCAAACTATAGTTCACATACAAATGGCCTACCAAATGTCTGAAATTAGAATATGGCCTACCAAATGTATTAAATTATAAGCAGATACTTATATTAATTATAGTAGGCAAAATTATTAAGGAATTATTATGGTGAATCGAACTGGCAGGTAGCTTACATTTTGAAGGGATTTCAGTTTACGTAGAATTTCAGCACCCCGCAGAAGGACCGCAGTTGTACAGGACAAACATAGGTACAGGTAAGCGTTTTCCGAATTTAAATTTTTACAGGAATCGAATGATGGTGACTCAAATCCTGCGACCCAGTTATAAAAACTCAACCCCACCTCGATATAAGAGAACAGAGTTGAGCGTTCCTCAGCTAGGTCCAGTATTGCTCATGTCATGTAAGATACACACCATTTACACTGATTTACTGTATGTGTGTGATATGATATGATTCACAGGAGCCCTTTGATGCAGACGAGTACATAGAGAGGTTGGCCTGGAGAACCCCTGGAGGAGGGTCCAAAGGAGGAGCAGAGGCATTCGACCCCAAAAGGTAGTCTTGTACTAAAGACATGGCTTTATTCAGACTCACTGTAATCATGGCTCTAGTCCCAACCATACAGCAAGCTTTATCTAAACCTCCATTGAAGATAACTCTGAGGCAGAGCATTATGGGAGGCCACTAAGTTCTGAGTCATACAGTAACTGACAGAGAGGGAATGTGTGCAAGTTGGGTTGGGATGGGCAATGTGCCTAAGCTGTAGCCACCACCTAAGGAATTAGCCAAAAGATTATATACTCATCATTTTGGGATGTTTCCAACTCTGTTAAATATGGTGCTGACTTACAACATTTGCTCCACAGTCCTCACTTTAAATGCAGCTGACGAAGCTTCCAGTTTGTAGAGATTCTGAAATCTGGGGACCCAAGAATTAAGCCCCCAATGCTATTTATAAATATTAACAGAGAGAGTGTAAGGTTAGTAGGACAAATCTAACCCCATATTACTCAGTCACTCATGCTAGTAATATAGTAAAGCAGTTTTTCCCTACCCTTTGTTTGCTGTAAAACTCATGACTGTAGATCAATGAAGAGTGTTGAAGGCCATCTTGTACTGTAAGTGGCCTTATGGCTATAGAGTGTTTACTCTAGACCAATGTGAGGTAGGCCTGCAGTGTGTTAATAAAGACCTTGTCCTGCTTCCCTTCCAGGCTGCTGGAGGAGTTTGAGAACCACATAGAGGAGCTGAAGCATCTGGATGAGAAGATCCAGCGGCGGGTGGAGAAGCTGGAGCACCAGTGTCACAGAGAGGCCAAGGAGTTTGCCCACAAAGTGCAGGACTTACAGAGGAGCAACCAGGTCAGCTTCACGGCCCACCGGACCCTCAACCACCCACCACAACCCCAATTCCCCAGGAGTTTCTGTCAACTTTTCTGAAGAAAATGTTTTGTTTTATCCACATTCATCAATCATGTCACTAAACATGTGACTTCTTTGTCTCCATACAGGTAGCCTTCCAGCACTTCCAGGAGTTGGACGAGCACATCAGCTATGTGGCCACGAAGGTGTGTCACCTTGGTGACCAGCTGGAGGGAGTGAACACGCCCAGGCAGAGGGCTGTGGAGGCCCAGCGTCTCATGACCTACTTTAATGAGTTCCTGGATGGGGAGCTTCGCAGTGATGTCTTCAACAACCCAGAAAAGGTCAGGATGCATACACTACCATCCACCCACATGTTGTCCTAAAGAGATTGAGTTTGGTCAGGATGCATACACTACCATCCACCCACATGTCGTCCTAAAGAGATTGAGTTTGGTCAGGATGCATACACTACCATCCACCCACATGTCGTCCTAAAGAGATTAAGTTTGACCATTTAAAACAAACAAAAAACTACAGCAGTGAAAGATATTAAGAACTGAAATTAGGTAATGAACAGGGTTATGAAGTAACCACCCATTTTAATTTGTGGAATTGATCCCTTTAATTGAAACCTTTAGCTAATTTGGATTAATATACTCGCATTTACTTCTTGACAATAGCTAACGGATTGACTGGTATGGATGTCAACATGCTCATGTAAAGAAAAAAGTATTTAATAAGAATATTTCATTCATTCAGATCTAGGATGTGTTATTTTAGTGATTTTTTGGGCTATTTATACGTAACATTTATAATTATATTACAATATTTTAGGGTAACAATAATTCTATAACAGTAATTATGATATATCCCACATGTTTCTGCCTAAGTAAAAGCAGGAAATGCATCACTTCTTTACTAATGCCTCTATTGCCATTCATTCCAATTAGAATGGTTTGTATTTTAACAATGGCTACCATTTTCACCCCATTCTGGAACTTTGAGGGTTTATGACATAGAGGTCTGGCTTAATTGCCTTAAGTTGCGAGGTAGACTGGGCCTAATTAATCTATGTTTCCTAATGATGGGTTGGTTGTTTAGCAACAAACGATGCATGTGCAACTATGGGGCAAAACAGACGGAGTTGACTTAGATTGTTGACAACATGTAAACTATATTTCGTCTCTGTTTATTGAAAACAAATACATTTTCACAATTAGCATTTGTTGTTTCTCAAAGACATTTATCCGGTTGTTGTTTAGCTAGCTTACACATTTGAGCCATATTAGCATAGACGTGAAATCAGTCAAACACCCCCCAAAAAAGAGACAGTATCAGTAACAAGATACACTACATGACCAAAAGTATGTGGACACCTGCTCGTTGAACATCTCATTCCAAAATAATGGGCATTAATTAATGGTCCTACCTTTGCTGCTATAACAGCCATCACACTTCTGGGAAGGCTTTGCACTAGAAGTTGGAACATTGCTGTGGGGACTTGCTTTCATTCAGCCACAAGAGCATTTAGTGAGGTCGGGCACTGATGTTGGGTATTAGGCCTGGCTCGCAGTCAGTGTTCCAATTCATCCCAAAGGTGTTTGATGGAGTTGAGGTCAGGGCTCTGTGCAGGCCAATCAATTTCTTCCACACCGATCTCGACAAACCATTTCTGTATGGACCTCGCTTTATGCACGGGGGAATTGTCATGCTGAAACAGGAAAGGGCCTTCCCCAAACTGTTGCCACATTTGGAAGCACAGAATCGTCTAGAATGTCATTGTATGTTGTAGTGTTACGATTTCCCTTCATTGGAACTAAGGGGCCTAGCCCGAACCATGAAAAATAGCCCCAGACCATTATTCCTCCTCCAACAAACCTTAGTTGGCACTATGCATTGGGCCAGGTTGCGTTCTCCTGGCACCCGCCAAATCCAGATTTGTCCGTCGGACTGTCAGGTGGTGAAGCGGGATTCATCGCTCCAGAGAATATGTTTCCACTGCTCCAGAGTCCAATGGCGGCGAGCTTTACACCACTCCAGCCGACACTTGGCATTGCGCACGGTGATCTTAGGCTTGTGTGCGGCTGCTCGGCCATGGAAACCCATTTCATGAAGCTCCCTACGAAGATTTCTTGTGCTGACTTTGCTTCCAGATGCAGTTTAGAACTCGGGAGTGAGTGTTGCAACTGAGGACAGACGATTTTTACACGCCACGCGCTTCAGCACTCGGCATTCCTGTTTTGTGAGCTTGTTTGGCCTACTGCTTCGCGGCTGAGCCCACGTTGCTCCTAGATGTTTCCACTTCACGATAACAGAACAGTTACAGTTGACCAGGGCAGCTCGAGCAGGGCAGAAATGTGACTACCTGAGTTGTTGGAAAGGTGGCATCCTATGACGGTGCCATGTTGAAAGTCACTGAGCTCTTCTGCACGGGCCATTCTGCCGATGTTTGTCTATGGAAAATGCATGGCTGTGTGCTTGATTTTATACACCTGTCAGCAACGGGTGTGGCTAAAATAGCCGAATTCACAAATTTTGAAGGTGTCCACTTACTTTTGTGTATATATAGTGTACAATGAGTTGAAATGAGCCACCTCCGTTTCTCAACATGGCAGTTTCTTGTCCTTGTTGTTAGCTATCTGGCCATCCGGAATCACAGCAACACACCGAAGCCTTCTGCCCCATTGAAGCGTTCGCATTTGTTTTTGTGAAGTTGTCAGCTAACCCGTCTATAGGGTTCAAAACTATCTGAGCGACCTCCCTATCAACCCTCAAAAATGTGATAGTGTATTATCAGAATATCATAGCTGTTTTTGAAGAGTTTGGGATTCTCTCAATGAATTCCTTTTAGTGGGAAAACAGTAATCAATCTCAGAGACGGGAGCTGGACATGGGATGAGAATGCTTCCAGAGAGGCATGATGTGGAAATTGCAGACAGATCCCTTTTTCTGAGCATACCTCCAGACGAGGAGGAAAGAGGAAAGCTGCGAGTGAATAGCTGAAGGGGGAAGGCTCTGCTAATCCTTCTGAAAGGGAGGGCTGGGCCGCCAGCGTGGAGACAAGTGCTACTAAACCCTGACTGCAGAGAGACGGCTACATTACTTACATGGGATTTAGCTAATCTTAGCTGGGGGACAGATACTTAGAAAACCTTTGCCGAGCAGAAAGGCTGGATCCTCCTCACGGGAGCGAAGTAATAATGTTAGCTGAGGCAGGCATCTGCAGAAACCGGGGAGTTGCGGACGGCGGGCCTGTCCTAGGTCTGGGGTTTTCAGCCAGAGTGTGTATGTCGGGTGGGGGGAGTGGGCGGTTCTTGACAGGGTCCCTCTTTAGAGAGATATCCCTGGCCGGACAGATTATTGAAGGCGATTTAGGCTCCTGTGGGATTACAGCCCATTCAGAGGAGGCATAGCAATACAGAGTTGGATATGCTGCTAACTCAGGGCTGCTGTGGATGCCGTTAGCCAGGTGAGCAGCGGCTGCTTGTTATCATCTCCGTGGTGTACAGAGAGGAGGTGGAGGAGGGCTGGTTTAACATGATCCCCTAAGTGGAGATGCTGGTCTGCTCTCTGGATGTCCATTTCTTATGTTCCTCTGTCTCCCTCCCCCCTATTTCTCCCTCTCACAGATTAAGGAAGCTGCTGATATCATTCAGAAGTTGCATCTCATAGCCCAGGAGCTGCCATTCGACAGGTGAGTAGTCCTGGAGGCAGCATTACACGATCTCTGTGGTATAATGTAAACAGTATAGGTGCTGCTACTCTGCCTCTAGCCCATCTCATAGAAAAATCAGAAATATTTTTGTCAGTGTTAGGTTGCATTAACTGTTGTTTCTGAGGGAGAGTATATATTCAACTCACTTCAAATTAGAGGGACTACACGTCATATAATTTTGGGTTTGAGTCTTTTTAAATGTCCGATATCTCTCTGATGAATGCCTCTATGCCTCCTTGTTCTCTTAACAGGTTTGCAGATGTTAAGGCCAAGATTGCAAGTGAGTGTTTGCGTTCAACATGCTCATTTGTTGCTGATTGATGAACAAGTGATAACACAGCCATGCTAAGAAAGGCAACTAAATCTGTTGAGTGTGTGTCTAGGTAAATACCACGACCTGGAGCGCCAGCTGATCCAGGAGTTCACGGCGGCCCAGCGTAGGGGCGAGATTGGCCGCATGCAGGAAGTCGCTGCGGTCCTCTTACACTTCAAGGTGACACACAAACACTGGACACACTCTATGTCTCCATGTTAAAGGAAGATGTGTGTTATTGTTTGAGTTGTGTTGTAACTTACAAATATGCTCTTGTGTCTCATTCAGCGTCTATGCAACCATGTATACAGTTTGTTGTCATTTTTTGGTGATGTTAGATTGTGGAAGTCATGCAGGTGTGATTGTGACATGTCTGTGTTTCCTGCAGGGCTATGCACACTGTGTGGATGTATATATCAAGCAGTGCCAGGAGGTGAGTGTGCAGTGTTCAGTTGAACATGAACCCTTTATAACAGCTCAGTATAGAGAACCTGGGCGCTTCTGTCGTCTAACCACAGGTTAGTCCTGAGGTCTGGGTTCAACATAGCCCCTCTAGTAATTTAATAGGATCTCTATGTCATAAACCCTCAAAGTTCCAGAATGGGGTGAAAATGGTAGCCATTGTTAAAATACAAACCATTCTAATTGGAATGAATGGCAATAGAGGCATTAGTAAAGAAGTGATGCATTTCCTGCTTTTACTTAGGCAGAAACATGTGGGATATATCATAATTACTGTTATAGAATTATTGTTACCCTAAAATATTGTAATATAATTATAAATGTTACGTATAAATAGCCCAAAAAATACACTGCTCAAAAAAATAAAGGGAACACTAAAATAACATCCTAGATCTGAATGAATGAAATATTCTTATTAAATACTTTTTTCTTTACATAGTTGAATGTGCTGACAACAAAATCACACAAAATTATCAATGGAAATCAAATTTATCAACCCATGGAGGTCTGGATTTGGAGTCGCACTCAAAATTAAAGTGGAAAACCACACTACAGGCTGATCCAACTTTGATGTAATGTCCTTAAAACAAGTCTAAATGAGGCTCAGTAGTGTGTGTGGCCTCCACGTGCCTGTATGACCTCCCTACAACGCCTGGGCATGCTCCTGATGAGGTGGCGGATGGTCTCCTGAGGGATCTCTTCCCAGACCTGGACTAAAGCATCCGCCAACTCCTGGACAGTCTGTGGTGTTGGTGGATGGAGCGAGACATGATGTCCCAGATGTGCTCAATTGGATTCAGGTCTGGGGAACGGGTGGGCCAGTCCATAGCATCAATGCCTTCCTCTTGCAGGAACTGCTGACACACTCCAGCCACATGAGGTCTAGCATTGTCTTGCATTAGGAGGAACCCAGGGCCAACCACACCAGCATATGGTCTCACAAGGGGTCTGAGGATCTCATCTCGGTACCTAATGGCAGTCAGACTACCTCTGGCGAGCACACAGAAGGCTGTGCGGCCCCCCAAAGAAATGCCACCCCACACCATGACTGACCCACCGCCAAACCGGTCATGCTGGAGGATGTTGCAGGCAGCAGAACTTTTTCCACGGCGTCTCCAGACTCTCACGTCTATCACGTGCTCAGTGTGAACCTGCTTTCATCTGTGAAGAGCACAGGGCGCCAGTGGCGAATTTGCGATTCTCTGAAATGCACAACCCCCCACCTGTGGACGTCGGGCCCTCATACCACCCTCATGGAGTCTGTTTCTGACCATTTGAGCAGACACATGCACATGTGTGGCCTGCTGGAGGTCAGTTTGCACGGCTCTGGCAGTGCTCCTCCTGCTTCTCCTTGCACAAAGGCGTAGGTAGCAGTACTGCTGCTGGGTTGTTGCCCTCCTACGGCCTCCTCCACGTCTCCTGATGTACTGGCCTGTCTCCTGGTAGCGCCTCCATGCTCTGGACACTACGCTGATAGACACAGCAAACCTTCTTGCCACAGCTCGCATTGATGTGCCATCCTGGATGAGCTGCACTACCTGAACCAGTTGTGTGAGTTGTAGACTTCGTCTCATGCTACCACTAGAGTGAAAGCACCGCCAACATTCAAAAGTGACCAAAACATCAGCCAGGAAGCATAGGAACTGAGAAGTGGTCTGTGGTCCCACCTACAGAACCACTCCTTTATTGGGGATGTCTTGCTAAATGCCTATTTCCACCTGTTGTCTATTCCATTTGCACAACAGCATGTGAAATTTATTGTCAATCAGTGTTGCTTCCTAAGTGGACAGTTTGATTTCACAGAAGTGTGATTGACTTGGAGTTACATTGTGTTGTTTAAGTGTTCCCTTTATTTTTTTGAGCAGTGCATATGTAAACGGACAATAAATGTCTCAATGCTTGTTTCCCTGGAAAGCTGTGAAGGTTATAATACAAAATCAGTACTTTTGTATTTCTGACTTGTCTAAGTCCTATCATGAACTGATTTCAGCCAGTGTCTGGCTGTGGATTGACTGCATTTGTATGGAATATTGGCAGTTAAATTGAAAATATATGGAATCATTCCACTTAAACTAGCTGGTAGGTCAGCTAATAAACATACTGTGCAGATAATCTTCAAATTCATTGTTTTACAGCATCTTATCACAGCACACTGGCTGACTAACTCCCTGACCAAAATGGCTGACCCTTTTCTACTGGCATAATACTTTATCCATTCTAGTATTCTAATTCCTGATTCTATGGGGTTAACCCTCTCTCTCGCTCTCACTCTGTCTGACTGTCTGTGTTCAGGGGGCGTACATGCGAAGTGATGTGTTTGAAGACACTGCACTCCTCTGCCAGCGGGTCAACAAGCAGGTGGGAGAGGTCTTCCAGAGCCCAGAGACCGTCATGACCAAACTCATCCAGAACATATTTGAGAACAAACTACAGGTACAGTGGACAGTCTCTCCTATTGACCAAATCTTCAGCTGCCACAAGGTTTAAAAATGTCTTAGTTCTCTGACCCAGTTCTGATGGACTGACTAAGCAGTTTTGTGTTCCAGGCCCACGTAAAAGAAAAACTGGATGAAACCCGCCGCTCTGATGTCGAACAATACCTCAAAAACCTCTATGACCTTTATACCAGGTAATACTGCTGTTCACCCTTTGACCTCTCACTCTAAGCACCTCATACCATCTATTCTGACTTTTTTGAAACCGCGGCAACCCTATGTCTCCAGGACAACGGCCTTGGCTTCCAAGCTGACCGAGTTCAACCTGGGCTCAGACAAACACACCTTCCTGTCCAAGCTCATTAAAAACATCTTCTCCACCTATCTGGAGAGCTACATTGAAATGGAGAAAGATTACCTCCGCACGCGCAGTGCCATGATCCTGCAGCGCTACTACGACTCCAAGAACCACCAGAAACGTCCACAGGGTGGGGGCAGGTAGGAAGTGACTGACCACCTCTACCCCACTACCCCCTGACCCTCTCTTCCATCTCGTCTTCCTTTACCCAAAACGTCTTGTTCATCCTTGGGGTCAGATCTCAGTTGGATTAAATGGTTAAATGGATTTAAATAGTATGTTCCTCATCTCTCCACTCCTCATCATAGCAAGGTCTTTGAGTTCACTCTTCCCTTTTTCTTAATGTACCCCCCCTCCCCAGTATCCAGGAGCTGAAGGAGCGGATCAGGCAGCGCACCAACCTACCCCTGGGGCCCAGCATTGACACCCACGGAGAGACCTTCCTCTCCCAGGAGGTGGTGGTCAACCTGTTGCAGGAGACGCGCCACGCTTTCGAGAGGTGCAACAGGGTAAGGCTGCTATGCTGCCACCTACAGGAGAGACAATAACACTGCATGCAGTAAATCCCTGTAGAGTGCTGAGAGTAAATAAGTTCCTGTCTCTGTGTGTTGTGAACCAGCTCTCAGATCCCTCGGACCTGCCTAAGAACGCCTTCTCCATCTTCCTGCTGCTGGTGGAACACCTGTGTATGGACCACATCGACTACGCACTGGAAATCGGCCTCTCCGGTACATCTAACTCTCACTAACACCGTAAAGGCTGTGAAACCTTGAGCAGATACTTTTCATTTGTAGGTGTTGTATATTCATTTTCCTATCCTTCTGTTGTTCTCTTTTGCCTTTTTAAAAAAAGAAAAGTGGTGTGTTTCTCTCTTTCTACAGCCATTCCATCAGCTGATGCCAAGAATGCCAACCTGTACTTCCTGGATGTGGTCCAGCAAGCCAACACCATCTTCCACCTGTTTGATAAGCAGTTCAACGACCACCTAATGCCTCTTATCAGGTTAGTGTGGGGCCTGAACTGTCAATCACCCCCCCCATTAAAAGGTAGCAACTCTCTAGATAGCTTCATGCTGTCCAGATAAAGTTGTTCTGTGTTAGGTTTTTATTGCCTTTGACCTTTCATGGACCTTCTGTCTCCACCAGCTCATCTCCCAAACTGACAGAGTGCCTGCACAAGAAGAAGGAGGTGATTGAACAGATGGAGGTGAAACTGGACACAGGCATAGACAGGTCAGTAAACCACAAAGTGTTGTAAATGTTATCAACAGCATCATGGGAAATGAGTGAATGTATCCTATTAGTGTGTTAGGGGTGGTCGTCATGGTGTTGTCCTCTCTCTGCAGGACACTGAACTGCATGGTGGGACAGATGAAGCACATCCTGGCTACGGAACAGAAGAAGACAGACTTCAGGCCTGAAGATGAGAACAACGTCATGATCCAGTGCACCGCAGTAAGGGGTGAACTGCACCCAGCCTCCACCTCTGCTCTCATTTATGAAAAGCAAAGCGAGAATCAAACCATGTTAAACACGCTGCTCCTGGCAGTTCAGAATATGTTGTTGAATTTCAGTGTATTTTTAAAAAAAACTGTATTTAACTTGAAAGTCATCTGTTTTATGCAAGTACCAGAGAATTCTTCATAGTTGTAGAAGTTGCAAATTCTTTTTTTGCACATCGATTCACTTGACCTTTGACACCAGAACTACACAGTCCGACTCCTACTTCCTCCCTGTGCTCCCCAGGCCTGCTCCAAGGTGTGTGTGTATGTGAGTCGGCAGGTGGAGCGTGTGCGGAAGTCCATGGATGGTAAGAACGTGGACACAGTGCTGACAGAGCTGGGCGTGCGTTTCCACCGCCTCATCCACGAGCACCTGCAGCAGTACAGCTACAGCTCCATGGGAGGCATGCTGGCCATCTGCGACGTGGCAGAGTACCGCAAAAGTGCCAAGGACTTCCGGGTGAGAGGTCACACCAGCGTTAGCATCATTACGCATGTAGCAACAGTTGACATCATGTAGAGCTAGGAATGATACTGAATAAATGCCTCTTGGTCTAGTTAAAGGTTTGGTTTATTCCTCCTAGCAGAACGCTAATGGTTTGTCTGTCCCACAGGATCCTCTGGTTCCTGATGAGTTACTGTTTGTCCCACAGGATCATCTGGTTCCTAATGGTTTACTGTCTGTCCCCCAGGATCCTCTGGTTCCTAATGGTTTACTGTCTGTCCCCCAGGATCCTCTGGTTCCTAATAATTTACTGTCTGTGCCCCAGGAACCTCTGGTTCCTAATGGTTTACTGTCTGTCCCCCAGGATCCTCTGGTTCCTAATGGTTTACTGTCTGTCCCCCAGGATCCTCTGGTTCCTAATGGTTTACTGTCTGTCCCACAGGATCCTCTGGTTCCTGATGGTTTACTGTCTGTCCCCCAGGATCCTCTGGTTCCAAATGGTTTACTGTCTGTGCCCCAGGAACCTCTGTTTCCTAATGGTTTACTGTCTGTGCCCCAGGATCATCTGTTTCCTAATAATTTACTGTCTGTGCCCCAGGAACCTCTGGTTCCTAATGGTTCACTGTCTGTCCCCCAGGAACCTCTGGTTCCTAATGGTTCACTGTCTGTCCCCCAGGATCCTCTGGTTCCTAATGGTTTACTGTCTGTCCCCCAGGATCCTCTGTTTCCTAATAATTTACTGTCTGTGCCCCAGGAACCTCTGGTTCCTAATGGTTCACTGTCTGTCCCCCAGGATCCTCTGGTTCCTAATGGTTCACTGTCTGTGCCCCAGGAACCTCTGGTTCCTAATGGTTCACTGTCTGTCCCCCAGGTTCCTCTTGTGCTGCAGCTCTTTGACACGCTCCATGCCCTGTGTAACCTCCTGGTGGTTGCCCCAGACAACCTCAAACAGGTCTGCTCCGGTGAGCAGCTCACCAACCTGGACCGGAACCTTCTGCACGCCTTCGTACAGCTGAGAGTGGACTACCGCCAGGCCAGACTGGGACGACACTTCAGCTAATGGCCCTGGCCAATGCGTCGCTTTCCAGCCATCGGTCCGTCCAATCACCACGGCCTATGATTTCACAAAACTCACCATGGAAACGGAATTCAGCCAACCTGGATGGAGTCTTCTCTGAGTTAGTCTTTCATTCTCATCTGCAGTAGCACCTTTTGCTTTGTCCATCCTAGAGGCCAAGAAAGACCACCGCCATTCACAGTTGGTCTACAGATAGCCTAGAGGTTAGAGAAGGGTTTCTTAAACTATGGGTCGGGACCCAAAGTGGGCCCTGAGTTTGTGGGTGGTGGGTCGCGAGTTATGAGAATACATATATAATCAAACACTATTTCTTCTTAATTTGGTTTGTTGGAGGACGATTTGGGTCACCGGAGGACGGTCAATTTCTCATTTGGATCTCGAGCTGATAAAGTTTAAGAAACCCTGGGTTAGAGCATTGGGCCAGTATCCGAGAGGTCGCTGGTTCGAATACTCGAGCCGACAAGGTGAATAATCTGTTTATGTGCCCTTGAGCATGGCACTTAACCCTAGTTTGCTCCAGGGGTGCGATACTACTATGACTGACCCTGTAAAACAGGGCTGTCAAACTCATTCCACGGAGGGCATAGTATCTGCTGGTTTTTGGTTTTCCTTTCAATTAAGACCTGGACAACCAGTTGTGAGGAGTTCCTTACTAATCAGTGTACTTGATTGATGAATTAAGGTCAAGGGAGGATGAACACCCGCGGACACTCAGCCCTCCGTAGAATGAGTTTGACACGTGCTGTAAAACAACACGTTTTCACTGCACCTTTCACCTAAATTTCCCTGCATTTTGCCCTTGACTTCTGCAACACAAAGAATTTTAAATGTATATGACTCTTGTTTTGAAATACTAATCCACCAAAACATGATTGTGTCATATTACCGGTAATATCAACCTTGGATTTCCAAGCTTTCAACTTTAACATAAAGCAACATTTTGTTTTGATTGTGCCAAATGTATATTCTGTGGCTGCACTTGTACACAGGAACAGACTTTAAAGCTACTGCAAAGAGAATGTTGAGCTCTTCATAGCTCAGGCCTGTCATGGCACTGACTGACTGCATACTGGAAACAGCCACCCCTCATACAGAACTCCCAGAGGAATCTACTCTCACCAACATCCTTCTCTCTCTCCTCCCAAACCAAGCCTGCTAAAGAGCTCCGCTGTGCCTGCCAGAGAGAGTCACATGACCACCTCTCTCCGACCCCTGACCTCAAGGGAGAGGTGAGGGGTCAACACACTGGCTGTGATCCCAGCCGTAATCATGTCTGAGAACCACTCGGGGGTCCTGGGTGGTCCGTCTGTGGCTAAGATGACAGGTCCGAGAGGTCAGTGAATGTGTCATTGTAATTGCATAGATCAACACCTGCTTATCCAACGAGGCTTACCATCCGTGCTCTCCATTGTGGACTTCTCTTCACCGCTTAAGGAGATAATGAGTGAAAGTTAAGTGGACTTCACGGGGCCTACAGGAGGCCAGGGAGGGTCAAGATCGCTGTGCCTCTGTGTTCTCTATGGTGGTAATTGTTTGTCTGTCTATCAGTGTCGGTGAGACCAAACCTGAAGTTATGTATTATGCTAAGCTATTCCCAGTATACTGCTGTTTACCTTAATGAGTCATAAAAAAAATTGTGTTTAATTAGTCTCATTTTCATTAACAATAACTGTGAAGAAAGAGTTTGAAATGTAAGAACTCAGTGAGAGAGTAGGCTTGGTGCTGGAAGTGATAGGAATAGACTTATATAATTCATTAGGTATTCTTAACATGCCAGACTCAGAGTAATTTCTCCCTAAAAGAGTAAAGTTCTCTAGACTCCAGGAACAGAATCTGTTCGAGGGATTAGACATCTAGCGGTTCATGAAATGTGTGCAGTCGTCATGGACTGGAGAGACGGGGTGAGATGGAGATGGCTGAGCACTCAGCCACAGCTCCGGCTGGCTAGTGTTGTGTAGAAGGTACACAGAGTGCTGAGCAAAGTCAAACAACATCATTAATTAGGCTAATATTATTATCAATGCCACGGAAATTAAATTCTCCCAGCCCTAATCACAACTGGATAGCTTGTAAAAAATATTTTGTTAGGCCTTGGTGCAAACACTGGGCCTTCTACCAAACATTTGAAAACGATTTGTTTTAGCAGCGATTAATACATGCTGCCTGGGTAGGGGTGGGGGGGAATGGGCCCCGGCTAGAGACTATAACTGGAGAGGAGGCTAAGGCACAGCCTGCCCCCAGGGACGCCCTGCATGGGTAAATGGGAGGGATGGTTTTTTTCGGGGGGTGTTTGAGCAGCTGGAGGGGATTAGTAACACTGTCAATACTGGAGAGCTGGATAAGACTTGTTCCCTCTTACTCGTCAGCCGCCACAGTCTGAGCAGATCCTGCATCGACACACATTTACACACACAAACACACGCAGGGGGCGTCTGTCTGGAGACGGAGACAAAAAAAATGAAAACTGTTCTTGTTCTACATTCAATCAAACCCCTGGTTGAGGAAGATCTAGTGCATTCGGAAAGTATTCAGACCCCTTGACTTTTTCCACATTTTGTTACCGAACAGCCTTATTCTAAAATGCATTGTTGTTTTTCCCCCCTCATCAATCTACACACAATACCCCATAATGGCAAAGCAAAAACAGGTTTTTAGAACTGGTTGATAATTTATTAAAGAAATTGATATCACATTTACATAAGTATTCAGACCCTTTACTCAGTACTTTGTTGAAGCACCTTTGTCAGCGATTACAGCCTCAAGTCGTCATGGGTATGATGCTACAAGCTTGGCACACCTGTATTTGGGGAGCTTCTCCCATTCTTCTCTGCAGAGTTCTGTCAGGTTGGATGGGGAGCGTCGCTGCACAGCTATTTTCAGGTCTCTCCGTAGATGAAGGTGAACCATTGCCCCAGTCTGAGGTCCTGAGCGTTCTGGAGCAGGTTTTCATCAAGGATCTCTCTGTACTTTGATCTGTTCATCTTTGTATCGATCCTGACTATCCCAGTCCCTGCTGCTAAAATATCCCCACAGCATGATGCTGCCACCACCATGCTTCACCGTAGGGATGGTGCCAGGTTTCCTCCAGACATGAGGCTTGGAATTCAGGCCAAAGAATCAAGCCAGAGAATCTTGTTTCTCATCTGGTTGGAGTCTTTAGGTGCCTTTTGGCAAACTCCAAGCGAGCTGTCATGTGCCTTTTACTGAGGAGTGACTTCCGTCTGGCCACTTTACCATAAAGGCCTGATTGGTGGAGTGCTGCAGATATGGTTCCTCCTGGAAGGTTCTCTAATCTCTACTGCGGAACTCTCGAGCTCTGTCAGAGTGACCATGGGGTTCACCTTCCTGACCAAGGCCCTTCTCCCCCGATTGCTCAGTTTGTCTGGGCGACCAGCTCTAGAAAGAGTTTTGGTGGTTCAAAACTTCTTCCATTTAAGAATGATTGAGCCCACTGTGTTCTTTGGGACCTTCAATGCTGCAGAAATATTTTGGTACCCTTCCACAGATCTGAATTTATTTTTAATATTTTTGCCCAAATTTGATTGCTGAGGATTGTTGTTTCTAATTTAATACATTTTAGAATAAGGCCGTAAAGTAACAAAATGTGGAAAAGTCAAGGGGTCTGAATACTTTCCCGACGGCACTATTTCCTCATGCTTTTTCCTGTTCAGATTGAAAGGCAGTTCTGCAAGAATGCAAGCATCTGGATGTAGCCAAAGAACCTTATTCAACTTGTAAAAATACCAAATATGTACTGTGCATGTTTTTATCTATCAATCATTTCTGAACTTCCTAAACAAGGAAATGCAGAACATGCATCCAAACCCATTAATTCACTTTCCCTCCTCTCTCTCTTCCTCCACTCTCCCTTAGCTTTATCCTCACCCAGCAGGCTCAGGTAGAGCTCAGCCAGCAATTACACCTGTATTAGTGGCCAGATACAGAGTGCCCCTCTCTTAAGCTACCAAACCTGCCAACCTGCAGTGTCACCAGGCTAATTCTCTGTCACTCTCACCCTCAGGAAGGAAGATGTCTCCTTGTCAAGCGTGATCTCCATTAGGCAATATGAAAAGTGGATTGATTGTTTTGTCATGTGTTCTTGGCGTGTGTTATTGTATTCAAATGAAAGACATTCTGTTTCAAACGCTAGCCTCTTGAGTGTTCTACTTAAGCTACATATTCAACAGCAACAACTCTTGAAACTCTATTTTATTGTGTGTTCTGTTAAGAGGAAGTCTGATTCCTCCAGTCCTCTGCTCTGTCCGTCAATATCTTTGTTCTCTCCGCAGGTCATATTCTCTTCCATCATCCCCACTCAACACCAGTCTTCCAGCAACCCCCTCTTCCACACTAAGATGTCATAGCACTTTCAGTTTGTCCACTCTCTACGCTACAAGCCCAGCTAGTCCTTCAGAATCCCACAAATCCCTGCTTTCGGCGTCTCCCTCCCATACATGCCGGTCCTCCCTCTGCCTCCTGGAGCACTGACAATAAAGCATTACAGCAGTCAATCCATGTCAACAACAGCTTTGCTTAATTCCTGCTAAACACGTTTAAGCTAAATCTTCACCTAATGATGCATAGTGATTAGCACTTGCTCTTTCGTCTGCCTGGCGGCTTGTATCAATTTCACTTATGTATTTGATTCTCCTGCCATCATCAGAGAGATGACTCAGGTGTGGGAGCTGTAGCAGCCAGGCTGGGAGGGTGTTAAGGATCCCCCTTCAAATTAGACACCAAGTAATTAACACTTGTATTGTGGGCAGCTTTGTATTCATACAACACCCCTCATCAGCCTCTTTGATGTGGGAATCAGATTAATGATGCCAGAGCCAGCAATAACTGGTGCTATTTAACTGCCTATTGACCCTATCTACATTTCATATCAGACATTTGTCACTTGACATCTACAGTATGGCTTGGAAAGAGGGAGTCCAGATGCAAAAGGAGTCCCAGTGCATATTAATAGAGCATAATCAAAAGGCAGGTTGGATACAGCTATGATAGGGGTTGCAAACAGGGTGCTTTCCAACTGAATAGATAGAATGGGTTGTTGTTCATGTGCTGCCCCTTTTCAAAAGCCATTCTCCAGGATGTCACTACGTCACTACAGGAGTCAGGAGGTGGGCATCGTGCCAGACACTTACCCCGCCAGGCTCTCTTAATGTGTTGTACATTTTGCCCTGGCCTTGACCCACTGCCCAGAGTGTGCCAGCCAGGCCCAACATGGCACAGGTGTCATGCCACCTTTAGTCTTGGGCATCCTGGAAATTCACTAGGCAGAATGAGACTGATGCCAATGCTCTCCTCCTTCGCTTCCCTCTTGTCATAGTGGAGGCCTAGTCCACTGTGGCCCAATAGAGCCCTCCCTCGAATCATTTAATCATCCACCACTATCCTTTTGATAATATTAAGCCAACGTGCGGTGGTGTGCTTTGTTCTCTCCCACTCCTTCCCTCTATGCCATAACTCTATTAATACTGTTCATCATTTTCCTGTTTCCTGGCTCGATGCCTGTGCTGTGCACGTTCTTGGCTGGGCTTGTCTGTTTGACTGCTCCACAGGAACAGACTGGCACTCTGACTGAGGGCTCCGGGCTTCGGGGCCTGCACACAAAATCAGCTAAGCATGGATCTCTGCCTGTGATAAACAGGGTTGACTTCTCACAAGAAATCCCAATATAAATTGTCTCAATGCTACTTTTAGTTTCTAATCTGTATCACTTACCCACACACGCATGCACAGTGCACACAAGCACACACGCAAACGCACACATACATACATACATACATACACACAAAACAACAGCTAGGTTCAATAGCACTCACCCAACCCTGGGATGTGAGCAGTTAGGTGTCTTGATCATGGGTTTGGGTTGTTTTCCAATAGAAACATCTGCAGCTCCCCACTGAGCCACCATACTTGGCAGAGAGAAACAGAGCTCCCGCTCTCTCCTCGACTAAAGATGAAACACTACGTCAACACAACAACACATGCTTTTGTTTCATCAAGCATTTGCCTTGAGGGTAGATCAAATGTAAATGAATGTGTTCTGTGCTCTCCTTCCAAGTATTTTCCCATGTGGAATGAGTAGCCGTGCTGCTGTAGTAGAAATGGTTCAGTACCTCTAGTAGGCCAGCAGAGAGCAGTAGTGCTCTAGTATTGCTCTCCTCCCCTGAATAACTCTTTCTTCCTCAGAGCTGCTCACACTGGGGATCTTCCTGAGGGGTGAAATGTATCTTTTTTAGGTCTGTAAGCCCATATCCCTTAATCCCCAGCCATGATTGACAATCATGATTTAGGGTATATGGTGTCCCATTCTAATCCATGAGCAATGATTAATTTGCATACCTTCCGTGCGTGGCCTCATTTTGGAGGAGGAAACCGCTGCCTTTGTAAGTGACGCAGAGAGAGAGAAAGAGAGAGCTGAGGAGACAGTGTATGACAGATAAAGAACAGAAAGAAGAGAGCATGGATGGGGGAATGCTTGTGAATTTTGCCAGAGGGGAGATGATTGCAGTCTCCATGCCTCACCAAACCTGCCCTTTGCCCGTCTTCTTCTCCAGCAAGACTTTCCTTTGACACAGTGACACACACACACACACACACACACACACACACACACACACACACACACACACACACACAGAGACAACCATCAAACATAAAACACAGATAGCAGAGCATATACAGAAATAGAGACACAAGGGGACACAGAGGAGAAACACAGAGATGCTCCCTCACACGTTGCAAAACTAAATTGGTATTTGCTCATTTTATATCCAAGTCAGGCTTAATTATAATCATGGGAGTTTGGGAGTTACCGTATAATCTCTGGAAGGTATTAAGAATTACCCAGAACACACCACAGCAAAAGAAACAAATACAAATACTTAGAATTACTTTCCAGTTATAAAATACACAGGGGATTTAACATCAAATAATGCATGCTGTTTGGCATACCTTCAGAGAGTAGTCATCCACACTGTATCAATGAGAGCATTGTACAGAGGGGGATCGCCTGATCGAGGAGTTTTATGGTCAATGTCTGGGCTTACTGTACTACATGTATATCTAAATAATTTGCACAACAATTTCTGTTTTGCTAAATATCCTGTGAGTGTATAGGATGCAATTAGGCCTTTAATTTCAATATTGAAATGTGAATATCTCACTGCCTCACACGTAAACACACTGTTGTTACATGTTAATGATTAAAGGATACGTTAGGATAGATTTGATATAATTAATCATCTATAATTGTCTAATTACAGTGTTTTAAGGCTAGTTCAATATTATTGTAATTGTAGATAGGTCTATGTGGAAGCAATATTTGTTTAAGATATCAGTTCTACACTTGCAACAACTTACACATAACACACAATTAGACACGGGGATATTACAATGTAAATAAATATTCTAAAATAATTCTTAATGTTATCATATTGTATTAGAAGATGTTTTATAGTGCATATGAAGCAAGTGTTTTCTTATCCAGGGGAAATTGTCCACTGTAGTTTAAACACATTTTTCAACACATGCTACTCATATTACGGTAATGTACATTACTGTTGAAAAGCAACCTATAAAGTGACCTTGAACATATAATTATTATACCTTCATAATGGTTGTATTATTCCTTCACTCAATCCCTGAGACCAAAGCTATCAAGGCCATCGAGTTTATCAAGTCTATAAAAGGGTGAATAGAGGTTCAGGTATCTCTTCCCACTGAATATACCTTTACGAGACCACCACATTTCTGCAATTAACTTACTGACACTCTTGACTGACTGAGCCTGGCCAAGCCTTCGTGACGGATCACTTCCCTTTGAGATGGCAACTGTGTGATAATCTGATTTGATCTCGGGTAGTATATCGTCTGTCTGGTTAACAGGCTGTGGATGTGTCCACACTGTAGTGTCAGTGTTAATACTAGCCTGGAGAAGACAACACTGGGACACACTGACTACAGCAGATAACCTGGACACCTCAGTTCACACAAATAACATGTATATTTTTGTAAGGTAAATCAAACCGAAGAAAAAAAGTGTTTTTATGTTAATTATCTCTTTTCAGACTTGATATTCTCGGCAAAGTTATCAGTGGCTTATTTTTTAAATGTAAAAACAACAACATCAAAATAAATGCAGTTACACACAGTCATTTACAATACTCCTTATTAAATTCGCAACTATAATAACATTTTATTTTTCATTAAATGTCATTCACATCTCTTCCATAGACTCGGTGCTGGTACATAGAGCTCATTTATCTTTGCTCAATGTATATTTATTATTACGCGTTTTACTTTTCTATTATTTCTCTATTTTCTTTTTCTCTGCACTGGGAAAGGGGGATAACTAGTCAGTTGTACAGCTGAATGCCTTCAACTGAAATATATCTTCCACATTTAACCCAGCCCCTCTGAATCATAGAGGTGCAGGGGGCCTTAATCGACATCCACGTCTTCGGAGCCCAGGGAACAGTGGGTTAACTGCCTTGTTCAGGGGCAGAACGACAGATTTTTACCTTGTCAGCTCGGGATTCGATCCAGCAAACTCTCGGTTACTGGCCCAATGCTCTAGATACTAGGCTACCTGCTGGTTACTGGCCCAATGCTCTAGATACTAGGCTACCTGCCGCCACGTTGGGGCCAATAAGAAAGCATTTCACTGTTAATCTACACCTGTTGTTTACAAAACGTGATGAATACAATTTGATTTGATTTGACTGGCTTATTCCAGTGAACATTAGCAAACATGAACAGGCTTGTTCAGTCCTACATACTGTATCCACTATGGGCAACCATCCTGAGTGCCTGCGGCTACCCAGCCACAACCTCAGCCTAGCCCTGAACTGGCCTGTCAATGTGGGAGGTGCAGTGTGATTAGTGAGCCTGTGGCAGGGCTCTATCTACTTTAACACAGTGCCCCCATCCCACCGTCATGTGCCATCCTACCATCCCAACCCCTCTGCAATCAGCACTATTTACTGGCTCAATTGATTCCTTCTCTTTATCTCTCTAACTCCTACATTTTCAGTGAGTGAGGGGAAAAAGCTCTTATTTTTCCCATTTTGAGAAATTATACTCTTGTACTTGATCCAGCTAACAGGATTTTCTTAAATTACTTTATAAAAGACCATCTTTTAACTTTCCTCTTTCTCCTCTATCCATTCATTAGCAGGTCTGCCTTAAGGCCTGTTCACATCAATTGGTTGGGTTAAAGTTACAAAGTTAGGCAGCTCAGCTCAGCGCTCACGGTGGTTTGTGTGTGTGTGTGGGGGGGGGGCAGAATTATTAATTTCTGAAGTATTAGAAAAAATAAAGAGATTGAATTAAGAGTATTGGCCCTCTGTTATCCAGCACGGGAGCCTCAGGGACCTACTGTGGTGGAGGACATTATGCTAATGCTCTCCCCCTTTCCTCAATATCTCTCTCTCTCTCTCTCTTTCACTCTCTCTATTCTCTCCCACTCCCTCTCTGTCAATCTCCTGTCCCTCTCTCTATAATCTCTTCCTCTGCCCCTCTCCTCTTTTCATCTCTCTCTCTCTCTCTCTCTCTATATATATATATATATATATATATATATAATCTTCATCAGCCTACAGAGACAGAGAGCTGCGTCAGAGTGTCTCCCTCTCGTTGTCGCATCTCATACCACATACCTCATCTCTCTCTATTTCACTCTTTCACTTCATCTCTCTCTATTTCACTCTCTCTTCATCTCTCTCTATTTCACTCTCTCACTTAATCTCTCTCTATTTCACTCTCTCGCCTCATCCCTCTCTATTTCACTCTCTCGCCTCATCTCTCTCTATTTCACTCTCTCACTTCATTCCTCTCTATTTCACTCTCTCACTTCATCTCTCTCTATTTCACTCTCTCACTTAATCTCTCTCTATTTCACTCTCTCGCCTCATCCCTCTCTATTTCACTCTCTCGCCTCATCCCTCTCTATTTCACTCTCGCCTCATCTCTCTCTATTTCACTCTCTCGCCTCATCTCTCTCTATTTCACTCTCTCGCCTCATCTCTCTATTTCACTCTCTCGCCTCATCTCTCTCTATTTCACTCTCTCGCCTCATCTCTCTCACTTAATCTCTCTCTATTTCACTCTCTCGCCTCATCCCTCTCTATTTCACTCTCTCGCCTCATCTCTCTCTATTTCACTCTCTCGCCTCATCTCTCTCTATTTCACTCTCTCGCCTCATCTCTCTCTATTTCACTCTCTCGCCTCATCTCTCTCTATTTCACTCTCTCGCCTCATCTCTCTCTATTTCACTCTCTCGCCTCATCTCTCTCTATTTCACTCTCTCGCCTCATCTCTCGCTATTTCACTCTCTCGCCTCATCTCTCTCTATTTCACTCTCTCGCTTCATCCCTCTCTATTTCACTCTCTCACTTCATCTCTCTCTCTTCATCTCTCTCTATTTCACTCTCTCTCTTCATCTCTCTCTATTTCACTCTCTCGCTTCATCCCTCTCTATTTCACTCTCTCGCTTCATCCCTCTCTATTTCACTCTCTCACTTCATCTCTCTCTCTTCATCTCTCTCTATTTCACTCTCTCTCTTCATCTCTCTCTATTTCACTCTCTCGCTTCATCCCTCTCTATTTCACTCTCTCACTTCATCTCTCTCTCTTCATCTCTCTCTATTTCACTCTCTCTCTTCATCTCTCTCTATTTTACTCTCTCGCCTCATCTCTCTCTATTTTACTCTCTCACTTCATCTCTCTCTCTTCATCTCTCTCTATTTTACTCTCTCTCTTCATCTCTCTCTATTTTACTCTCTCACTTCATCTCTCTCTCTTCATCTCTCTCTATTTTACTCTCTCTCTTCATCTCTCTCTATTTTACTCTCTCGCCTCATCTCTCTCTCTCATTAAGTGTTGATTGCGTTCCAAAGATTTCCAAGAGCAAACCAGAGGGGAGGGAGGAGGATGTCTCTCTCTCTCTCTCTCTCTCTTTCTGTGTGTCCCTGGCTCTTGTTCTGTCTCTCTCTCTACCTTGTGACAGAGAAGAGGATATCGTTTTCTCTTCATTTCCTCATTCTGGGACATGTATGATAGTGTAGTCAGATGATGGAGATCTTTATTCAAGGGGATCTTCATTCATTTACAGTCACTGTTGGCACTCCTGTGATCCTCTTGTCCTGATCATTCTGCCTACCAGGTCATAATATACTACAAATGCAAAAGCTATACAAAAACAACACAGTTAGTCCCAAGCCTTCACTGTCTCCTTTTCGGGGGTCAAACTTTGATAAATTGAAGAGTTTAATCCCAAAACGCTATATATCCATTTTCAGAAATATTGGTAAATGATGAAAGAGAGTGGTGTTTTTCACATGGGGTTGTTCTAGGACAGACATGTATTTGTTTAAAATCTATCCCTTGATGGTTTCAGTTCACAGGGACAAATAATGCTGTATATCCACCTCACTCTCAGAGAAATAAGTAGTACTGCTAGGTTTTACACAGTCAAGTTGAACAAATAGCTACGTTTTTTTATTAAGAAATGTACAAATGACGCATTTGTGACACGGTAAAAGAAATACAAAAAATGAAGTATTCAGTATTAGATTTTACAGTTTAGTAATTTAGCAGACGCTCTTATCCATTCATCTTAAGATAGCTAGGTGAGAAAACCACATTTCACATTTAAAATATACATGATACGAACATTCTATTCCAGCTACACAATGGATGTAGTATATAGCATTTTGCAAAAAGGAAAACATTTTCATACACATCAAAAATCATTAATTAAACATCTGAAAACAGTAATAATTTACACACACATGAAGGTACCCATAAGCAATCATTTCTGATGAAAAAAACACAAATTAAAGAAATTGTTGATATAGTGTTTTCATTTTGAAAGGCAAGCGTTCCACAGTAATTACCACACTGATGAGCCCTGGTCCAGTTAATTAAGACTCCATTAGAAAATGATGGACCAGCATGGGCGATAAGGGGAGGATGGCCAATGGGGAAGAGAGGAAGAGGAGGAGGAGTAGGAGGGCAGCGAGGCGAGGAGTCAGTAACAGGGCCAGTAATCTTACCGCTGGAGGGGGAGAGACTCCCAGCAGCACCGGCATCATCCCGCTCAAGCCACAACAGACAGGTTTGATGTTCACAAATATTAGCTTTGTGCAGGATGTAGGGTTTTCTCTTCCTTGACAAACTCATTGCATATTCAGAGGCAGATGTTGCAGTGGCAGTAGAGACGACGAGGAGGAAGAGGGCAGGCGGCCGAATGAAAGGCTGGGATGGCAGAGTTGCTGTCGGAGGAGCAAGTAATTGGCCCCTTGACGATGGCGGTGGCAGAGAGGCACTCGCAACACCCCCCCGTTCTCTCATCTCTTTTCCTTCGCTCCCCTCCCCAGATCTGATAAAGGTAAACGTGGAGCAAATTTGTCATTTGATGAGGGAGGGTTGCCACAAACAGAGCTGACATGATGAGCCTGTGATCTGCCTGTATGAGTGTCAGCAGGGGCCCAGGCAGAGATCTCAATCCTCCCTCTCCCTCCTCTCTTTCTCCCTCCCTCCCAATCTTTCTTTTTCTCTCTCACTCTCACACACACACAGCTCTTTGCGCATGGAGCCTCAGTAATTGCTGCCTGCCATCCATATATTTCTCTCTCTCTCTCTCTCTCACTCTCTCTCTCTCTCTCTCCCTGGCTCTTGTTCTCTCTATCTCTCCTCCTCAGAGATTTCCTCTCCTTTTCCACTCCTCTTTTCCCATCAAATAAAAACCTTCACTACTGCACCTCATTCAATGTCTGACTCTCACACTAATCTCAAGTCTCCATGTCTTGAGCAGAGCACTGTCTGTGAAATCTGTATAATGCACCTTGCTCACATTGAAGCATATCATCTTGAAATATTTCCTTGCCCTCAAGACCACAGACACACAGAACAGAGCACAGCGATAAAGTTACAACAAATGCAGAGAAATAAAAATGATAAATAACAACTTTAAAGAACAACATGGGCGGGAATCTGAAGGCCAGGGCTAGAATAATCCAAGACTGACTAAAGTGAAGGCTAACAACCTATATCAACATTTCCCAACCTGGGATTTCAACCTGCACCTCTCTGGTCACCAGTTCATTTATTTCACCGCCAAGTCCAAAAGAGATCATCTTCTGAAGCATTCATCAATGAAAATTGATCTTGAGACTCTCGGACCATCAGGAAGAAACCCATCTTCCTTATTCTGCTCCACTTACAGCAATTTTGCGGCACTTATCTGTTAGACTGCGGCAGGCTTCATTCTATCAGGCAGTCTTTTCCTCTCTGAGTGAGAGGGTTGGGTTTGAGCTCCTTTACTCAGGGGTAATGGTTGCCTGAGGACTCACCCTGAATGTAATTCCCTTGATCTAGCTTTCGCTACATACATTCAGTATGAAACTGCCATCCTACAAGTTGTTTGTGTGACTTCAAAATGAGGGGCATTGTACAAAACAAATGGATCAGCGATTGGATCGTCTCGAACAAATCTAACCAATCAGAGTATCAGAGTTGATCGTGTTGGTTTCTGGAACCAATCAGAATGTTCAGAATGTGTTTCTCTTTCTAGAAATCATTGGGGAGGGAGGCAAATCAAGACTCATCGTGGAGAAGAAATGTCAGTTGGCTGGTGTGATGTGGATGGGTAGCCAGGCAAGGGTAATGGTCCTGCCTGGTCCCATGACACTGTAATCCAGGAACTCAATGGCCGAGCTACTGCTCTGTGCTGTTCAGAACCCCTCTGTCTCTGTGTATGGCCAATGATCTCTGGCCTTCTTTAAACCTGCAGCTATTTATTTTATTGTAACCCTCCCAGTAGTCATCGTAATCAGGACTGTAACTCCGGCCCTCTATTCACCACACTCAGATTGTCCCCAGCCTATATATTAAAGCACAGCTCCCTGGAACATCATTAGCAAGAACTGGGCTGCTGCGTTCAGTTGAGTAGCTAAAAGTCAGTAGATAATTACTTTGCTGCTTATGAGAAGGCTGGTGTGGAGGGAGAGGAGAGGAAGGGTGCACTGAGGAAAGGAGAGGAGAGGGCTGGTGTGGAAGGAGAGGAGAGGGGGGGGGCTGTAAGGAAGGAGGAGGAAGGGGGCACTGAGGAAAGGAGAGGAGAGGGCTGGTGTGGAAGGAGAGGAGAGGGGGGCTGTAAGGAAGGAGAAGGGGGCACTGAGGAGAGGAGAGGGGTGGTGTGGAAGGAGAGGAGAGGAGAGGGGGGCTGTAAGGAAGGAGGAGGAAGGGGCACTGAGGAAAGGAGAGGAGAGGGCTGGTGTGGAAGGAGAGGAGAGGGGGCTGTAAGGAAGGAGGAGGAAGGGGGCACTGAGGAGAGGAGAGGGGGGCTGTAAGGAAGGAGGAGGAAGGGGCACTGAGGAGAGGTGAACTTTGTTAATGGACTGTTTCTGTGTGCGAGTCACCCAGCTTTGAAAGCCAAGCCCCCTGGGTGAGGGCTCTGAAGCGCCGGAATCCAACATGAACAATCAGTTCCACTCCTTAAATCTCCTTTAGAAGCATATCTATTTGAACAGCCTTTCCTTAATTTGTTTCTCTATCAGTTAGTGGGTTGTGATCTGGCGGAGTGCTTCGGCAATATGAGGCACAGCTGAATGGTGAAATGGAGATGGTTCTCTGTTCCTCTCTCTTTCCTGGTCTCTCTCTCTGATTCCCTCTCTCACATATATACTCACTCTCCCTTCCCCCCCTCTGCCCTTACCATCCATTTAGGCAGCACTTCTGACTAATTTGTCCATCACGCTTCCTGTCTGCTCTCTCGGCTGGCGCTGTCTCCATGGTGATTAGGAATATTTTAATAAAAAGTAAATGCAGACAGTCACCAAACGGGTGACTAGGGAAGGATGCTAACATGTGTAGTATTACGTGTGCGTATGTGTGTGTGTGTGTGTGTGTGTGTGTGTGTGTGTGTGTGTGTGTGTGTGTGTGTGTGTGTGTGTGTGTGTGTGTGTGTGTGTGTGTGTGTGTGTGTGTGTGTGTGTGTGTGTGTGTGTGTGTGTGTGTGTGTGTGTGTGTGTGTGTGTGTGTGTGTGTGTGTGTGTGTGTGTGTGTGTGTGTGTATTTGTGTGTGTGTATTTGTGTGTGTGTATTTGTGTGTGTGTGTGCGCGCGCCTAGCCTTTTTGAGACCATGAATCAAGAAAGCAGGATGGCCATTGGAAGACATTTGATTAGTTTGTCCAACCCAGAGCCATATGTCACTAGGTGTAAAAGCTGAGAGGTACTTCTAAAATGTATTCCCAGACACACCTGTGGCATCCAGTAAACATTAGGCATCCTGTGGAAAGGCCCCTGGGATAACTAACTAAGCCTGGCCCTGGAGCCATGCAGTGTGCCTTGGTCTGGCTAGGGCTAGCATGGCTGTAAGTTTGTGTGTGTCTCGTGCATTCATCCATCCACGTGGCCTAGCTGGAAGCGGAACAGGAGCATTTAGTCGACAGTTCCGGCCATCCAGTTGCCCACTCTGGAGATCACCCTGTTTGACTTTTCCCACAATCCCCTGGAACAAAGGTGTCATTGACATGAGGAATGTGCCAGGCCACCACGTAAGCCCCCCGTACCCCTCCATCACCCCCAAAAACCTCCACCCACACTGGACTCACCAAGTGATGAGTTAGGGATTCAAATATTTGCTGTGCAAATATCTGCCTTGGCTGTCTGACCCAACACCGTAGTTCAAAGACATGGGCTTAACCATCCCTTCTCCTAACTTCACAACCATCATAGACAACACTAGGCAGCACCCTTAACATCTTCAAACTCACTGTCCTTATTAGCAGACAGAGTTGACTTTCTTGAAAGCCCAGGGGAGAAAAGACGATGGTAACAGTCTAAGGACAATATTTTGAGCAAATGAACATCAGGGCCTACATGTGCAGTAGGGAGATGGCTTGTGAGGTGCTGACATGCTGCACCAGCTGATGAAGCACTGATGGGTTAGCTATGTGGCCCACTGACACTGGGGTTAGACATGGAAATCAGGGCCTCTTCAGTGTGAATGGCAAAAATGGCCCATACATGGAGGAATATCAACTGACCAATGAAAAAGAGGACACCAAGAGGACCCATGCTCACTGTTAGAGGTCCATTCTGTCACCAACACACTAATCTGTTTTTTTTTTAGATCCAATGCAGCTGTTTTTATCTCAATATCAAATCATTTCTGGGTAACAATTAAGTACCTTACTGTGATTGTTTTCAATTAAAATGGTCAAAAAATAAACACAGTAGCATCTTAGCAAAGAGCAATTTCTCAATAAGTAAGTTTGCCAGGAATGTCTGGGAGTGATCTGATTGTGGGGTCTTATTGACTGAGCCTAAAAAAATTGCTGTCTGTCATTGGTCTATTAATTTATACTGCCTGGTGATGTCGTCAGGTAGGCTTTTTTTGCCAGTGTCGGAGGTGGAACAGCATTAGAGATGTTAAATCCACAAGCAGGTAAAACCAAGTACAGTCCTTTCCAAATCACGTAAAATTAATCTGCTGATTTATGAGCGTGTCCCTGTTTATATCTGGGCATCTGGGTTGACGAAAAGCGATCTTTCAAAAAGCATTTTATTGAGTTAGTTAAGAATTGTTCTTTTTTTAAGAATAGGTCATTCCTTTCATTAAATAGTAGACAACAAATACATTTCGGTGATAGACTATGGGGATATTGTCTATATGAATACAACTGGCACTGTATCGAAGCCATTGGATGCAGTTTATCCTCATAGCTCACTACTCTTTATTACGGGCGATAGGTTCAGAACACATCACTACATTCTGTATCAGAAAGTAGACTGGCCCTCTGAAGTCTCATAAAACCCTCCTGCATGACCTTCCACCTTATACTTCATTGTTAACTTATAGACGTAGGAGATACCAGGCCCGGTCTCAGGGATGACTATCTCCGGAGATCCCTTCTATCTCCACTGAGTTAGGTCAATTTGCCTTTAGTTTTTTTGCACCTTACTTGTGGATAATCTCCAAGTCTCTCTAAAATTCAATGAATTGGTGCATCGAGGACAATTCAAAAGGCTGACTAAAGAATGTGTTAATTTTCTATGATTGTGTTTTGCTTTTCCTGTATTGGTGTGAATTAATATTGATGTGTATATTGGTGTCTATAATTGATGTGTATTGGTGTGAATTAATATTGATGTGTATATTGGTGTCTATAATTGATGTGTATTGGTGTGAATTAATATTGATGTGTATATTGGTGTCTATAATTGATGTGTATTGGTGTGAATTAATATTGATGTGTATATTGGTGTCTATAATTGATGTGTATTGGTGTGAAAGAGACCTTGGTCAATAAAGTTGTCCACATACATCGGTTCGGTTTGCTCCTAGCAGAATTTGTCTCGGCGAAGTGAACATCTCTGCTCCCATTACCATTAAATACCTTGGCTTGAAAAAGCGACAATATTACTGATTGTCCCTCTTGAGATGCCGTAAACCAGTACACTAATAATAATTTGGACATTTTTGCAGAGGTGGACTTAGATGCACATTTTTACATCCAACTAAGATGTTTGATACAGTATTTCTCAAGTGAAAACATGTACATGAAAACTAGTCGTCTGTTGTTGAATGACAACAAACACTTAACTAAAGAATCCCTACTATTGACTAATCATCCACGACTGGGCGTAGACTTCGGCTACCGAACTTCAACTAGCTTCAAGGGAAAAATGTGTGTGCTTGAACAGCCCCCCAAAAACTGACGAACACCAAAACTAACCAAAACATCACAAAATCTCATCATAATCTGGTCAGTGGCAACCCGTTATTCCGGGCAGGTGTGGCAGAGCCCCACCTGTTTTGAGCCCCACATTTATAGCAAAAAAAAATAGTGCATTTATATGATTTTTTGGGGGGGGGGTCCTATTTTGCATGTTATTTTGGCATTAATAGGTGTCACATATCAGTTTGCAAATAATGTAAAACATATATATATATATATATATATCATTGAGTTAATAAAGCCATGACATGGTCTCTTTTTTGATTTCTTGAGTAAGGCAGCTCCAAAATGCAGGGGTTTCAGCCTAGCTCAGTGTTTCAAATAAATTCATAAAAAATCCTACAATGTGATTTTCTGGATGGTTTTTTTTTTTCATTTTGTCTGTCATAGTTGAAGTGTACCAATGATGAAAATTGCAGGCCTCTCTCATCTTTTTAAGTGGGACAACTTGCACAATTGGTGGCTGACTAAATACTTTTTTGACCCATTGTATGTACAGTAGCTTTGATTTGACTAATCATGTCAACATCTTACTTTCAAAATCTTAGCAAGCAGTCATCATCATGAATCAAGTCGACAATCTACTGGCAAATCCTTTTTAATCCTTGGAAGGAAATCAGTGGCTAACTGCAAGCATTGCAAAGCAACCACTAGCCTGCTATTCAAATCAAATCAAATCAAATTTTATTTGTCACATACACATGGTTAGCAGATGTTAATGCGAGTGTAGCGAAATGCTTGTGCTTCTAGTTCCGACAATGCAGTAATAACCAACGAGTAATCTAGCTAACAATTCCAAAACTACTACCTTATACACACAAGTGTAAAGGGATAAAGAATATGTACATAAAGATATATGAATGAGTGATGGTACAGAGCGGCATAGGCAAGATGCAGTAGATGGTATCGAGTACAGTATATACATATGAGATGAGTATGTAAACAAAGTGGCATAGTTTAAAGTGGCTAGTGATACATGTATTACATAAAGATGCAGTAGATGATATACAGTATACATATATACGCATACATATGAGATAAATAATGTAGGCTATGTGTACATTATATTCAGTGGAGTGGCTGTGTGGTTTTTTTCCGAGTTCACACAATAAATCCAGAGAATGCCGGACTTTGATGACAATGTCTTGTAACGTTATGCTGCTGCATAAATGATGTAATATGCAAGGGAGATATGTATACTGTAGCTAAGAAAGTAATACTAAGTGTATGTTGTGTAGTAAGCTGTAGCCCATGTGTCTTAAGAATTTGGTCTATTTTCAATAACACGGTATTGGCCGGTGTGTGCTTGTTTGCAGACTTTTTTTGTACAGCTTTGACAGTGCTACTGATAATAGTGGTGGCGCTTGGCTTGCACATGCAAATTCATTATATAATAGAATTGTGTTATTTGACGTGTCAAATTAAAATAGTGTTATTTGACATGTATCTTTTTTGACACGCAAAGCGTTCAATGTGCCTCACCCCAGTAATTTGGTCTATTTTCACCTCTTAATTTCACCTACTGTTCTAATTTGGTGGTGTTTTAGAGAAATGTCATCATTGAATATTGTAAGAGCCCTTTATTTATCCTATGGTTCTGACTTGGTGTACAGAACCATAGGAACACTATAAGAACGGCCCATGTTCTGAATTCTGTCGCTGTACATTTCAAAAGTGCTGAACAAATAGTTATGTTGACTACGTCCATCATCACTCGCTCGTTAATGCCTTAATCGAAATTACGGATTGCTTATTATCCGCTTGTCGTCCCCTTATACCATAGTTTGTACATCTCAATTGTCAGTAGAAACCACATTTGTTTAAGCAAGTCAGCCATATGAGCAATGTTTTTTTAAAGCAGTAAATGAGACTGAATGAACTGTTTCGCTGCCAGACAAGGCTCCGCTGAAAGCCAAGTGTAGTAGTGGTAAGGTGTTGGGACTGCTGTTGGGACTCTGCTGATGGGATAGCTTTATGTAGGCCCTAACAGTTTGTGGGCACCGTTTGTCGCCGTTATAGTGCAATTAATGTATTGTTTAGTGTTGTGTTGTGTAGTGTAGTGGCTTTGCTGGCATGCATACCACATTTAATTTTTTTGCCCCACCAAGATTTACATGCTAAAATCGCCACTGAATACAGTATATGCACAAACTGTTTAGACTGGGAAGCATACAGTAAGCTTCAAGCCGCTCCTTGCGTTACCTTATTGTGGACACTGCCATTGGATGCAACAAAATTACCCGACTTTATATCCTTCAAGTTCCAATGAAGTCCGTTAGAAGTTTGTGCAGCTGCATTACAAGTTCAAATGAAGTGATAGAAGTTTGTGCAGCTGCGTTACAAGTTCCAATGAAGCCCGTTAGAAGTTTGTGCAGCTGCGTTACAAGTTCAAATGAAGTGATAGAAGTTTGTGCAGCTGCGTTACAAGTTCCAATGAAGCGATAGAAGTTTGTGCAGCTGCGTTACAAGTTCCAATGAAGTCCGTTAGAAGTTTGTGCAGCTGCGTTACAAGTTCAAATGCTCGAATGCGTGATGTTCTATTGTCTACACCTCGATTAGACTGACAGTCCCCATCCAAATGAACATGAAAATATGCATAAGCCTGTCAATATTTCTATCATTGATAGTGCCTGTACTTTATCGCTGTTTTGAACTAACGCGTTAGAAATAATAGGTAGGGAGTGGTTTTTGCAGTTACACTTCCAACACCTCCAAAACATCTGGATGTCGGCCACTTACTTCCTTGGGGAATGGCATGCTTCTGTTGAACGAAAAACAATAACAGGTTTTTAAAGGGGAAATTTCACCGCTGCTCTTTCACTGTATATGTCCATTAATATGTTAGTAACATATAATATGTCATAAAAATCAAGAATGTCCTCACTAAATCAAATCAAAATGGTCACATACACATATTTAGCAGATGTTATTGCGGGTGTAGCGAATTGCTTGTCTTCCAAGCTCCAACAGTACAGTATTACCTAACAATTCACAACAATACACACAAATCTAAAAGTAAAAGTATAATAAATATATTGTCATGTATACTCCCTCTCTGGCCTCTAGGTCATCAGGCTGCTGATTATCCCGAACACCTGTCACCATCGTCTTGCGCACCTGCGCCTCATGACACTCACCTGGACTCCATCACCTCCCTAATTATCTTCCCTATATCTGTCACTCCTCTTGGTTCTTTCCTCAGGTGTTATTCACTCTGTTTTCATGTCGGTGCATTGTTTGTGTTTCTTGTTCATTATTTATTTTATTTATTAAAACACTCACTCCCTGAACTGGCTTCCCGACTCTCAGCGAACTCGTTACATATATAAATATTAAGACGAGCAATGTCGGAGTTGCATTGACTAAAATAAAGTAGAATAGAATGCAGTATAAACACATTAAATTAGAAAAAAAGTACAGTACCAGTCAAAAGTTGTTTTTTCTTTATTTTTACTATTGTCTACATTGTAAAATAATAGTGAAGATACCAAAACTATGATATAACACATGGAATCATGTAGCAACCAAAAAAGTGTCAAATCAAAATATATTTGAGATTTGAGATTTTTCAAAGTAGCCACCTTTTGCCTTGATGACAGCTTTGCACACTTGGCATTCTCTCAACCAGCTTCACCTGGAATGATTTTCCAACGGTCTTGAAGGAGTTCCCGAATATGCTGAGCCCTTGTTGGCTGCTTTTCCTTCACTCTGTGGTCCAACTCAATTGGGGTGAGGTTGGGTGATTGTGGAGGCCAGGTCATCTGATGTAGCACTCCATCAGTCTCCTTCTTGGACAAATAGCCCTTACACAGCCTGGAGGTGTGTTGCGTCATTGTCCTGTTGAAAAACAAATGATGGTCCCATTAACTGCAAACCAGATGGGATGGTGTTTCACTGCAGAATGCAGTGGTAGCCATGCCGGTTAAGTGTACCTTGAATTCTAAATAAATCACTGACAGTGTCACCACCAAAGCAACCCCACACCATCACACCTCCTCCTCCATGATTCTCTGTGGGAACCAAACATGCGGAGATCATTTGTTCACCTACTCTACTCTCACAAAGACATGGTGGTTGGAACCAAAAATCGCAAATTTTGACTATTCAGACCAAAGGACAGATTTCCACCGGTCTAATGTCCATTGCTTGTGTTTCTTGGCCCAAGCAAGTCTCTTCTTATTATTGGTCCTTTAGTTGTGGTTTCTTTGCAGCAATTTGACCATGAAGGCCTGATTCCCGCAGTCTCCTCTGAACAATTGATGATGAGATGTGTCTTTTCCTTGATCTCTGTAAAGCATTTATTTGGGCTTCAATGATGGCTATTTAACAGCCTGATGGCCTTCTCAAGAAGCTGTTTTTCAGTCTCTTGGTCCCAGCTTAGATGCACCTGTACTGACCTCGCCTTCTGGATGGTAGTGTTGTGAACAGGCCGTGGCTCGGATGGTTGATGTTCTTGATAAACTTTTTGGCCTTACTGTGACATCGGGTGAGGTAGGTGTCCTGGAGGGCAGGCAGTGTGCCCCCATTGATGCGTTGGGTAGACCGCATCACCCTTTGGCCAGCCCTGCTGTTGCGGGCAGTGCAGTTTCCATACCAGGCGGTGATAGAGCCCGACAGGATGCTCTCAATTGTGCATCTGTAAAAGTTTGTGAGTGTCTTAGGGGCCAAGCCGAATTTCTTTAGCCTCCTGAGTGTGCGCCTTCTTCACCACACTGTCTGTGTGGGTGGACCATTTCAGATTGTCAGCAATGTTTACGCTTAGTCTACAAGCAAGCACTGGCTGCTGGGGTAATATTTCATTGGTTACTTTACTAAGAAGTGGAGCAGAGCTAACTTGCTAGCGAACTACATTTGTTTATCTCAACCAAAATCTAAACCAATGTAATTGCAGGATACAGTGAAATTCTTATGCTCAGAGCTCCAACACTGCAGGTCAAAAGAGAAGTGAGTGAGACAATGATAACAAATAATAATAATAATATAGACACATTTACAACTGTAGCAATGATAAATCCCCATTGGGTGGTGGGGTGGGAGCATGGTAAGTGTCAAAAGGGGCAGTAGCAGGGTAGAATGTCCATAGAGGGGGGAGCAGCAGGGTCAGCGGTGGTGGAGTTGCCATACCAGGTTGTGTTGCAGCCCGGCAGTAAACTCTCGATGGTGCTCCTGTGGAACACTGTAAGGGCCCTCGGGTGTCGTCCGGGTTAGGGAGGGTTTGGCCGGTAGGGATATCCTTGTCTCATCGTACACCAGCAACTCCTGTGGCGGGCCAGGCGCAGTGCGCGCTAACCAAGGTTGCCAGGTGTACGGTGTTTCCTCCGACACATTGGTGCGGCTGGCTTCCGGGTTGGATGCGTGCTGTGCTAAAGAAGCAGTGCGGCTTGGTTGGGTCGTGTTTCGGAGGACGCATGGCTTTCGACCTTCATCTCTTCCGAGCCCGTACGGGAGTTGTAGCGATGAGACAAGATAGTAACTACTAACAGTTGGATGCCACGAAATTGGTGAGAATAGAGGGTAAAACATTTTTAATTTTTTTTTAAAGAAGAGTCACTGCCGTGCCTGCATTACCAATGTATCCGTGTGGTTTGACCATTTCAGCTTATTGGAGACATGTATGCCGAGGAACTTTACGTTATTGATTGTCTCCACTGAGGCACCGTTGATGACTATGGGGGTGTTCCCAACCTGATGACAGCTTTGCACACTCTTGCTCTTGGCATTCTCTCAACCAGCTTCATGAGGTAGTCACCTGAAATGAATGTCAATTAACAGGTCTGCCATGTTAAAAGTGAATTTGTGGAATTTCTTTACTTCTTAATGAGTTTGAGCCAATCAGTTGTGTTGTGACAAGGTAGGGGTGTCGTGGTATAGGCTTGAGGGGGAATGTACCAAATATAATTTTATTGGGAGGTAATATAATAGATATAATGGAGTTTGATATAAAATGTATATTTCATATTTTCTGCAAGTGTACTGACAACTGACTAAGTGATTCAAGCTGCATTAGAACCAATAAAGTGTTGACGTCAACTTTTGGAACAATTAATTGTGATATTCATGAAATATATTTACTACTAAAACAAATGATGCAGGGAGTTGGTGTATCATTTCAACATTCATTTGTTCAACATCAATATTTCTCCAGTTTTCTTCTAGTCTAAAGAAATGCACCGAGGCTAAGTAGCCTAGCTATCTAACGTTATCTAGCTAGCTATAACATTAGGCTACAATACATTTTGTGTATAGCAAACAAAGCTAGCTAGCTCAACTTGGCTAGCTTAGCTTGTAATGGTAATAGCAAGCCCTGTTATGTCCGAATCTATCACAAAATTATACTGTACTGAATTACACTGCCTTGTGTGAGAAGAGAGCTTAGCTATATTGCAAGCTAGCTACCGACAGCAAAACAACTTACTTGTTTGACATTTGCCCTCCTGGTCCAGCTGGTCTAGGCTGCCGCCGCCAGTTGATCTTGGAGTTTCTGAAGAACGTCTCCAGCACACCTCTATCCATATGTGCATTGAAACTTCGATGGTCTGTCACACACACGTTCCATGGGATCTGCAGTGAACCTGTCCAGTAAGAACTCAAAGGAATAGGGCAGAATGTCCCTATGTTAGTATGTCCAGCTCTTCTTGGAAAGAGGAATCACGAGAAGCAGCTGTTATAGTTATTGAGCTAGCCATCTCAGAAAGACAGTGCACGGTAACATAGCTCTTTTGAACCTGTACAAACTAGTACCGCCCCTGTTTTGAAAAGCCTGTCTTTGAGGGTGGGAACAGAATTGGACAAGGAAGTAGGGCTCCCATCAGGCTGTAGTCTTTCCAAGGCCAGATAAAATGAGTCAACCTAGATATACTGCAATGTCGTGCCAGATAGGAACATCATTGAGACAAGTCCAATGTTTCTTTTGAACAATGACAACCCTATCTACTCGCTGCTCGAATGATCGTGCAATTGACAAAAAAACACAATAATTGTTACAATACATGACACCATTCATTTTTAGACAGCCGGCTCAATCAAATCAAATTCAAATCAAATGTAATTATAAAGCCCTTCTTACATAAGCTGATATCTCAAAGTGCTATACAGAAACCTAGGCTAAAACCCCGAACAGCAAACAATGCAGGTGTAGAAGCACAGTGGCTAGGTAAAATTCCCTAGAAATGATGTCATTGGTTGAACTTTCCTGGCTCAAAAATGATGTCTGAAACACCTCTCATCACTCATGATTATGTAGAGACTGGAAGAACAGCCCAAATACAGTCTAGCGCTGAAGTTTCCCTTTAAGAGAACTGTATATTGTGAAGGAGAATAAAAAATTATTTTCAAAGTTTCCACAAAAGCTCCAAAGTGCTGACCAAAAACTGGAGGAGAGGAGACGCTGCCAAGTGCATTACTGCCTCTCTGGCGAAAACAACATGCACCCCTGAGGCCTTACACCACTCAGCAAATTAAGAGCTGGGCTTGTGGCTGGGGCCTTCCACCTTAACAGCCTCTACCTCGCCACAGAACAATGAGACCCGTTGGCCGCCACAGTGCATTCATCTCAGCTCTCTGCCTGGTCTTGTTATTCCTTTATTATGAGCCCTGGCCCTTTGACTCAGGGGGCTTATATTGTTTTGCTTCCGACAGTCATTTGGCACAGTGTTCTTAATTTCTTGCGCCTGCCTCTCCATCATACCTTTCCTTTGTGGTGCTTGGGGGTGGGGGCAGACAAGGCACGTCGGTGGAAAGCAATGGTTTAATTACTTTCTGTTGAATTAATTAAGGGGAAAAACTTGTGGGTCCCAGGAACAAAAGTGGCTGGCTGGAGGTGGAGGCGGTGGTCTGGGATGGGTGCAGAGCGCGGGGAAAGTGCCATAGCTGGCTGCCAGTTTCTGAGGATTTAAATTAAAGTGGGTTCCCCGGTGGGCTCATCTCCCAGGGCCCAGGGCCCCATATGGACCTCTATATGGACCTTTCAGAGGGCCTTATTGGTACCAGGCTCACAGCCATCCATCATTGTCACGCCACCCTGCTTGTCCCAGCCGACAGGGCCACATTGGGGCTGGATACCTGACCTGGAGCTGGGGTGGACTGTACCAACACTAGTGGGTTATGAAAATGAAATGAACATCACAGTATCTTGTTTCAGGAGACCAGCACCACTGCTTCTCTAGATTAATTAGGGAAGGAGCCTCATGGTCCTTCTTGTCTGAAAGTTTGGAGTGGAAAACAATGTTGCTAGTGGTAATAGGAGGAGGAGGTTGGGGGGAAAGGGAAGTTGAGTCAGTGGCAGTGCCTGAAATGGGTCTGCTGCTTAATGCCTATTTCTGGTCCTGGTCCAAACCTTACAGGACTGCTATTTCCCTCGCTCTAATCTGGATCCATCTGTTATACTGTGTTACCCCTTATTCTAATTCCTTCTTGAAGCTGCTATCTCTTTGTTTTCTTGTTTTCTTGTGCCCTGATGTAGTCTCCCTGGTCTCATTGGCTGCTTTTACACAGGCAGCCCAATTCCAATCTTTTTTTTCTAACTTTTGACCAATCAAATTAGTTCTGAAAAATGTCTGATGTGAAAAGATGTGATGTGATTGGTCAAAAGACCAATTAGTGGAAAAAATATCAGAAATGGGCTGCCTGTTTAAATGTAGCCTTTGTCCCTCACCATGCCATCATCAAATAGGATAGGTTTGTGTGTTAGCACTGGGGACCAGAATTGCTCTTGGCTCTACCGAACACATGCAAAATATGATCAGGGTGGCATTCAGGTTCACTAGTAGAGTGCGATGTGTGTTTTTGTGCGATTGTGTTTGTGTGCGCTGTGACAGAGGGGGAGGGGAATGTTGGTTGAATACAACATCTAAAGTGTGCAGGACTGTGATATCACCAAATTAGATGTCTCTAATCCCCCAGGAATTTGAATTAGATTGGAATGAATCAGTGCTGAAATGAGTAGGTGTTTTCAGAGGGGAGACATTGCTCTGATGTAAGCTCTAGCCAGTAAAATACAATTTAAAATGAAAACACAAACATAAAGGCAGGTACTTAAGTAAGCCAAGACTAAAAGCCAACATGATCTGAGAGACATTGATTGGATTGTGACAACTTTTCTTATTTCTGCTTACCTGTGGGTTTGTGTAAGAAACGTTCTTCACTTGCATGTGAACTCAAAAACATCATGCTCACAACGCCTCTCCCCCATGTGACCTACTTGTTGTGTGTATGTCCTGACATGTATGTATAACTGATAGACACACACACACACACACACACACACACACACACACACACACACACACACACACACACACACACACACACACACACACACACACACACACACACACACACAGACAGACACACACACACACACACAGACACACACACACACGCACGCACACACAGACACACACACACAGACACACACACACACACACACACACACACACACACACACACACACACACACACACACACACACACACACACACACACACACACACACACACACACACACACACACACACACACACACACACACAGACACACACACACACACACACACACACACACACACACACACACACACACACACACACACACACAGAGACACACACACACACACACACACACACACACACACACAGACAGACACACACACACACACACACACACACACAGACACACACACACACACACACACACACACACAGACACACACACACACACACACACAGACACACACACACACACACACACAGACACACACACACACACACACACACAGACACACACACACACACACACACACACACAGACACACACACACACACACACACACACACAGACACACACACACACACACACACACACACACACACACACACACACACACACACACACACACACACACACACAGACACACACACACACACACACACACACACACACACACACAGACACACACACACACACACACACACACACACACAGACACACACACACACACACACACACACACACACACACACACACACACACACACACACACACACACACACACACACACACACACACACACACAGACAGACACACACACACACACACACAGACACACACACACACACACACACACACACACACACACACACACACACACACACACACACACACACACACACACACACACAGACACACACACACACACACACAGACAGACAGACACACACACACACACACACAGACACACACACACACACACACACACACACACACAGACACACACACACACACAGACACACACACACACACACACACAGACACACACACACACACACACACACACACACACACACACACAGACACACACACACACACACACACACACACACACACACACACAGACACACACACACACACACACACAGACACACACACACACACACACACACAGACACACACACACACACACACACACACACACACACACACACACACACACACACACACACACACACACACACACACACACACACACACACACACACACACACAGACACACACACACACACACACACACACACACACACACACACACAGACAGACACACACACACACACACACACAGACACACACACACACGCACGCACACACAGACACACACACACACACACACACACACACACACACACACACACACACACACACACACACACACACACAGACACACACACACACACACACAGACACACACACACACACAGACACACACACACACACACACACAGACACACACACACACACACACACAGACACACACACACACACACACACACACACACACACACACACACACACACACACACACACACACACACACACACACACAGAGACACACACACACACACACACACACACACACACACACACAGACAGACACACACACACACACACACACAGACACACACACACACACACACACACACACACACACACACACACACACACACACACAGACACACACACACACACACACACACAGACACACACACACACACACACACACACACACACACACACACACACACACACACACACACACAGACACACACACACACACACACACACAGACACACACACACACACACACACACACACACACAGACACACACACACACACACACACACACACACACACACACACACACAGACACACACACACACACACACACACACACACACACACACACAGACACACACACACACACACACACACACACACAGACACACACACACACACACACACACACACACACACACACACACACACACACACACACACACACACACACACACACACAGACAGACACACACACACACACACACACAGACACACACACACACACACACACACACACACACACACACACACACACACACACACACACACAGACACACACACACACACACACACACACACACAGACACACAGACACACACACACACGCACGCACACACAGACACACACACACACGTTACTGTTTTTAAATGTATGTAAATTGTAAAGTCTTTTGTCTGTAATGTATTTTTCGTCATGTATCGGACCCCCGTCGCCATTGGCATCGGCTAATGTGGATCCTAATAAATGAAATAATGGATTATGCTGATTAGACTCTAAAATAAACTCTCCATAAGTATACACTGTAACACAAATGTAAATGATTTCCCTATCCAAGCTTTCTCTACAGCACCCTATGGCTTTACCTCTGTCAGTGGAGCTGTGGCTGATCTAATGACTACCTTTCACTGGAGTGTAATGTAACAGCTACTGGGTGGCTACATGTCCTACTGCTCTGCGTCTGCCTCATGCCCACCCACCGTAGAGAGGTGTTCAAATCAGTGTTGGGTGGAATCTGCAATTCTGCATCTCTCTGCCCCATGGCACACACACACATACTGTACGCTCCGCTCCGGTTTACTTCTCCATCACGACACCTGCTAACGGTGGAGGCAGTGGGAGACGTTTCTTGGGAAAACACAACACGGAGAGGCTTTCCTTACACACAGGCACAGGCACAGACACAGACACACAGCATTAAACACAGAGTGGTAGGTATCTGTGCTGAGGAGCAGAGAGAGACTCCCTGCCAAGACACTGCAGCCACGCTAATGGATTCCCAATTAAAATCAGTGTAGCGTGGTCTGTAATCTATAAGTGTGCACTGTTTTAGAGGCACCGTCTCTCCCCCTTAATCACACTATCAAGTTGTGAGATCAATAAAGCTTAGCGGTTAAGCTGTGTTATATTTTCGGAGGGAAAATGGATGCAGTGTACTCTGTAAATGTTCTTACTGGCACATGTGAATTTCTTTGCACTCAAATTAAGCAGGATTAAGGCTTGGGGGCGGGGCAGAGGGGGCAGAGAGGGTGACAGAGGGGGCAGAGGGGGACAGAGGGGGACAGAGGGGGACAGAGGGGGCAGAGGGGGACAGAGGGGAAGCAGTGGCCTCTCCAGGCTCTAGCTCATGTGACAATAGCTGAGTGGGGCTCAGTGTGGCCAGCCAGACTGTGTGTCCAGATCCAGGAACAGATCCAGGAACAGATCCAAGGACAGATCCAAGGGCAGCCCGGCCTGAGAGAGCCCTCTGTCAGCACATTGGGCTCCCCTCTCACTCCACTAGGGGTTTCACATGGTCTGCAATACCTTTCCTATTGGGGGATTCTCCATTTTCTTCATAACCAACATTTATTTGAGTTGAGATGATTGTCTGTCCTTCCTTTTGGGGGATTCTCAGTTATCGGATAACTTTTATGAATGCTAATGTTATTGTATAGAAGGTACTGTGATGAGGGAACATCATATACAAGCCTCCTTATGCCATTGTGATGGTGAAACCTTCAGGCTTTAGTTCAAAGTGACTGATGGATGCTGAGGCATTACCAGGGGAGGGCTGGAAGATGACAGGGAGCAAGACAGAGGCTGAGCAGCCATTGGACATCACTGCGGGGGCGTTTACAGTTTTTTACAATCAGTTTGGCACTAATTTCGGAACCTTGATGTCATTTTTCAAAACTCTAGACACAAAACTCACAACCAATGATCAAAATGCATTTTTTTAAAACTCTTAACACTTTTTCCAATTGCTTGGATACAATACACATAAAGTTAAGATCATTTGTTCTAAAATCTAAAATCTAAAATCACCGGTTCAAAATGACACAACTTAACATCAAAGTATTACCATTTCAAAATGCAATTCACACATTACACCATAGATGACTGTCTATTCATTTCATTACAATGATCTAACTATCAACTGATACAACTGCTCAAAATGATAAGTAACTGTTGCGTTACTCTTCATGCATAGTTTTACGGAAACTGATAAACAATATTCCATGTTTCAATCATGAAAGTTTCAGGATAACGAGATCCATTGACACCAACTACCGTGGAACATGAACCAATTGGACTTCATTATCTATGGATGTAATATTTCACCATCATTCTTTACCAGACACTGTTTCTATGGTCCCATGTACTACTTTTCCAGACCATGTTTTCAGATTTGACATTACTGTACACTCCCCGGCCACTTTATTAGGTACACCTATCTAGTACTGGGTAGGACCCCTTTTGCCTCCACAACAGCCTGAATTATTCACGGTGTTGTACTTTAAGAGATGCCCTTCTGCACACCACTGTTTTAAACAGCTGTTATTTGAGTGTTTGTGGCCTTTCTGTTAGCTTGAATGAGTCTGGACATTCTCTTCTGACCTCTCTCATTAACAAGGTGGTTTTGCCCACAGAAATGCCGCTCACGGAATGTGTTTTGTTTATCGTACCATTCTCTGTAAACTCTAGAGGCTGTAGTGTTTAAAAATCCCAGGAAGCAGCTATTTCTGAGATGCTGGAATCACCATGTGTGGCATCAACAATCATACCACGGTCAAAGTTGCTTAGATTACTCATCTTGCCCGTTCTAATGTTTGGTCAAACAACATCTAAAGCTCTCTACTCTATATACTCTATATATTGAGTTGCAGGCAGCCACATGATTCGCTGTTCGAATGTAACCGTCCTTGATGAGCTAAATCAGGTCTGTAGAGCTGATGGCATGACCATATCACCTCCACCCTACCTGACACCCTAGACCCACTCCAATTTGCTTACCGCCCAAATAGGTCCACAGACTATGCAATCTCAACCACACTGCACACTGCCCTAACCCATCTGGACAAGAGGAATACCTATGTGAGAATGCTGTTCATCGACTACAGCTCGACATTTAACACCATAGTGCCCTCCAAACTCGTCATCAAGCTCGAGACCCTGGGTCTCGACCCCGCCCTGTGCAACTGGGTACTGGACTTCCTGACGGGCCGCCCCAGGTGGTGAGGGTAGGCAACAACATCTCCACCCCGCTGATCCTCAACACTGGGACCCCACAAGGGTGCGTTCTGAGTCCTCTCCTGTACTCCCTGTTCACCCACGACTGCGTGGCCACGCACGCCTCCAACTCAATCATCAAGTTTGCGGACGACACAACAGTGGTAGGCTTGATTACCAACAACGACGAGACGGCCTACAGGGAGGAGGTGTGGTGTCAGGAAAATAACCTCACACTCAACGTCAACAAAACTAAGGAGATGATTGTGGACTTCAGGAAACAGCAGAGGGAACACCCCCCTATCCACATCGATGGAACAGTAGTGGAGAGGGTAGTAAGTTTTAAGTTCCTCAGCGTACACATCACAGACAAACTGAATTGGTCCACCTACACAGACAGCATCGTGAAGAAGGCGCAGCAGTGCCTCTTCAACCTCAGGAGGCTGAAGAAATTCGGCTTGTCACCAAAAGCACTCACAAACTTCTACAGATGCACAATCGAGAGCATCCTGTCGGGGTGTATCACCGCCTGGTACGGCAACTGCTCCGCCCACAACCGTAAGGCTCTCCAGAGGGTAGTGAGGTCTGCACAACGCATCACCGGGGGCAAACTACCTGCCCTCCAGGACACCTACACCACCCGATGTCACAGGAAGGCCATAAAGATCATCAAGGACAACAACCACCCGAGCCACTGCCTGTTCACCCCGCTATCATCCAGAAGGCGAGGTCAGTACAGGTGCATCAAAGCTGGGACCGAGAGACTGAAAAACAGCTTCTATCTCAAGGCCATCAGACTGTTACACAGCCACCACTAACATTGAGTGGCGGCTGCCAACACACTGACTCAACTCCAGCCACTTTAATAAAGGGAATTGATGGGAATTTATGTAAAATATATCACTAGCCACTTTAAACAATGCTACCTAATATAATGTTTACATACCCTACATTATTCATCTCATATGTATACGTATATAGTGTACTCTATATAATCTACTGCATCTTTATGTAATACATGTATCACTAGCAACTTTAACTATGCCACTTTGTTTACATACTCATCTCATATGTATATACTGTACTCAATACCATCTACTGTATCTTGCCTATGCCGCTCTGTAGCAGCACTCATTCATATATCTTTATGTACATATTCTTATCCCCTTACACTTGTGTCTATAAGGTAGTAGTTTTGGAATTGTTAGCTAGATTACTTGTTGGTTATTACTGCATTGTCGGAACTAGAAGCACAAGCATTTCGCTACACTCGCATTAACATCTGCCAACCATGTGTATGTGACAAATAAAATTTGATTTGATTTGATGTCATTGTGTGGGATAATGTCAGGTTCCACCATGCTCAAATGGTGCAAGCATGGTTTCAGGCCCATCCACAATTTACCACTCTGTGCTTACCCCCATACTCTCCTTTCCTTAACCCGATTGAGTAATTTTATTTCATGATAAATGAGTTATTTGAACCAATGATTCTGCAAGTGCAAGGTTTCTTTAAAGATATGAATGCACAATGCAATGTTTTGAACGTTGGACAGCCTGTGTTACAAGTGATGACCGTTTTGAGTTTTGTGTCTAGAGTTTAGAAAAATGACCACAAGGTTCTGAAATTAGTGCCAAAGTGATTGTTAAAAACTGTAAGCTGCAGGGAATACATTACAGCGTGATGCACACACGTACAGTATGCACACATTAGCTGAGATAAGTGATGACAGCGACTGACTAGTACAGTTCATACAATCAGGTTGACATATCTGATGCATCTATTTGTATGGAGCCCATGGTACAGTGTGTGTGTGTGTGTGTGTGTGTGTGTGTGTGTGTGTGTGTGTGTGTGTGTGTGTGTGTGTGTGTGTGTGTGTGTGTGTGTGTGTGTGTGTGTGTGTGTGTGTGTGTGTGTGTGTGTGTGTGTGCGTTTGTGTGTGTTTGTATACTACCGGTCAAAAGTTTTAGAACACATGCTAATTTAAGGGTTTTTCTTTATTTTTACTATTTTCTACATTGTACTAGGATATAACACATATAGAACCAAAAAAGTGTTAAACAAATCTAAATATATTTTATATTTGAGATTCTTCAAATAGTCACCTTTTGCCTTGATGACAGATTTTCACACTCTTGGCATTCTCTCAACCAGCTTCATGAGGTAATCACCTGGAATGCATTTCAGGTGTGCCTTCTTAGAAGTTCATTTGTGGAATTTCTTTCCTTCTTAATGCGTTTGAGCTAATCAGTTGTGTTGTGACAAGGTAGGGGTGGTATAAAGAAGAGAGCCCTATTTGATAAAATACCAAGTGTCACGAATCCCGCTTCCTGAGTCTGTGTTTGCCTGTGTTTCTGTCCTGGAGTGTGTTTCCGGTGTCCTGGAACGCACCCTGTCTGGTTGCCGGGCGAATTAGCTTGTTGGGAGATCGATGTTCACCCGCACCTGTATCCCATCAGTAATCTGCACACCTGTCCTGATCATCACCTCGCCCCTTCAAAAGCTCTGACCTGACATCCATTCCCTGCCGGATCGTTAGCCATGAACAGTATTTTGTGCCTTAGTATCAGCCTCAAGTTGGATAGAATTTGTTTTGTTGATTTTTACGTATTGCTTGCCTTAAACTTACCTCCGTTTTTTCTGTCTTCAGTTACTCACCCGGATCATTTACCCCATTCGCGCCTGGTCGTCGGAGGATTCCGCTACCCCATTGGATCCACCTATTTACTCCCATCAACTCACCACCGCTGCCCGCTACGCCACCTGGATATATCTACCCATTCACATTCACTTGTAAATAAATACTCACCTTCTTCCTACTCTCCTTGTCCTGGTCTCCTTCTGGGTTCGATTTTGAAAGAACGTGACACCAAGTCCATATTGTTGCAAAAACCATCAAGCGCTATGATGAAGCTGGCTCTCATGAGGGCCGCCACAGGAATTGAAGACCCAGAGTCACCTCTGCTGCAGAGGATAAGTTCATTAGAGTTACCAGCTTCAGAAATTGCAGCCCAAATAAATGCTTCACAGAGTTCAAGTAACAGACACATCTGAACATCAACTGTTCAGAGGAGACTGTGTGAATCAGGCCTTCATAGTTGAATTGCTGAAAAGAAACCACTACTAAAGGACACCAACAAGAAGAAGAGACTTGCTTGGACCAAGAAACACGAGCAATGGACATTAGTCCGCTGGAAATTTGTCCTTTGGTCTGGAGTCCAAATTTGAGATTATTGGTTCCAACCGCCGTGTCTTTGTGAGACGCGGTGTGGGTGAACGGATGATCTCCGCATGTGTATTTCCCACCGTAAAGCCTGGAGGAGGAGGTGTGAGGGTGCTTTGCTGGTGACACTGTCAGTGATTTATTTAGAATTCAAGGCACACTTAACCAGCATGGCTACCACTGCATTCTGCAGCGATACGCCATCCCATCTGGTTTGCATTTAATGGGACCATCATTTGTTTTTCAACAGGACAATGACCCAACACACCTCCAGGCTGTGTAAGGGCTATTTTACCAAGAAGGAGAGTGATGGAGTGCTGCCTCAGATGACCTGGTATCCACAACCCCCTGATCTCAACCAAATTGAGATGGTTTGGGATGAGTCGGACCGCAGAGTGAAGGAAAAGCAGCCAACAAGTGCTCAGCATATGTGGGAACTCCTTCAAGACTGTTGGAAAAGCATTCCAGGTGAATCTGGTTAAGAGAATGCCAAGAGTGTGCAAAGCTATCATCAAGGCAAAGGGTGACTATTTGAAGAATCTCAAATATAAAGTATATTTTGATTTGTTTGACACTTTTTTGGTTACTACATGATTACATATGTTTTATTTCATAGTGTTGATGTCTTCACTACTATTCTACAATGTATAAAGTAGTAAAACAATAAAGAAAAACTTGAATGAGTAGGTGTTCTAAGACCTTTGACCGGTAGTGTATAGGCCTGTGGGTGGTTGTTAGGCCAGACAGTCTAATCTGTTGTGCCTGACTTCACCCCAAACAGGGATTATAATCCATAACCATGCCTCATGATCACCCTCTGTTGCAGTACACCTGCGTGCACACACACACACACACACACACACACACACACACACTTTCCTTGATCACATTAACTGAAGGCAAATGAAAGCAGTGAGGCCCGGAGAATAGATGAGGCCATCCTTAGTGTGAGGAGGGAAAGGGCCCCGGCAAGCTGAAATAGCTTAGGCTCCCAAAGAAATGAAATCCAGGCACTTATTTGTCAGAGTGTCTGCCTGCTCTTTCTCTGTCTCTGCACTGTGTGAATATGCATGAGGATTTGAGAGGTATAAATAGCAGAGGTGTCCATATTGCCACTGCGTTTTCCATCAGAGCAGAGAAAGCCGTTAATGGGCTTATTATGAACTGCATTACATCACCAACAGCCTATTAAAAATAGTGAGAAGGACAAGGGGAAAGCTTACACTTGGGCAAAGTTTATACAGCTGACAAGTCACCTACCCCTCTGTCTGAGGGTGAGAATAATGCACTGGTTTATATGGTGATATTCATTCCCTTGATCTGAGGCAAGAAGTCATCAGGGTTGTTACTTCAACGTGCTATTGGTGAATAGGATGCCACTGTGTATTTCTGAGTAGTGTTTTTGCTTTCTGTGTCTATATCGCTATAGCAGCATGCACCCTGTCCCAGTTCCTCCCATAGTTCCCGGTGGGACCTCTTCCACCCAGTCAGTGGGTGTTCTGTTCCAGTTTCTCCTCCTCACAGCTCCAGTTTTGACCCAGTTTGATTCACTTCACAATACTGGCCCACTCTGAGATCCCCTTAGAGATTATATGGTCATTGTCTAAATGGGAAATTAAAGACGAGAAACACTTCCGGAAGTATAGAAACCGATGGGTAACACTGTACAATGTCTATACTGGGTCAAATCACATCATAAGAGGACAGCAGCCTAAGGGTTAATAGGCAGGGCACGGTTAGGGGGCTCTCAGGGAGAGCAAAAATGGGAACAACAGGGGTACCTCCTGTATGGCTAGAGAGAATGACTACAGCTGTGGGAGATTGACAAGGTAGATAAGAGCAGGGCGACTGACTGTATGAGAGAAGGAGAGCGACAGAGAGATAAAGCAGGAGGGAGGGAGGGATGTGGGAGGAGGGAGGGAGCTGAAGCAGTGATCTCATGATAAGCCTGATAGAGAGAGAGAGGGGGCTCAGAGCACTCACAGACAGCAGAAGACAGAGGGAATCTGAGACAGCAGGCAGCACACTGGACACCCTCGCTATTAGTAGGACCCGCTCTAACAGGGTCCCGTGGCCTGGTGGGTGCCAGTGCAGATGCAAACTGGCAGAGGAGAGGAGATAAACAATTGGGCAGGGGGCAGAAGACTGGGCGTAAGGGGAGGGAGATAGATAGAGAGAGGGAGAGGGAGCGAGTACCATCCCGCCGCTCTTTATCGCAGCCATTGATCGTGGCGTGTGTGCATTGATCCAAGTCGACCATCTGCTAGAGTTAGATAAGCGTGCGAGGGCCTGGGCATTGTGCTGTCACTCACCGAGTGTGCACTGAGAGAGAGAGAGAAAGAGAGAGCGAGAAAGAGTGTGAGAGAGAGAGAGTGAGATAGAGAAGGGGGAGTGGTGATGTTGAGGAAGGAGAGCTGCATTTGGCTGCAGGGAATTATGGGGGCAGGATTAGCCTCTTCACTTGCAGGAAACAGAATTTTAAACAGCTGTCTCCTGGCTCCCTCTCACACAGACACACACCACCCCCTCCACATGTTTCATCTATACCCTATACCCCTTCCTACCCTTTACCCCAATCGTACCCTACCTTACCCTACCCAACCCCAATCTACCCTACCTCAACCCACCTACCCTACCAATCCTACACATCCCCATCCCAACCAAACCTACCCTACCCAACCCTACCCACCCTACCCTACCCTACCCTACCCTACCCTACCCTACCCTACCCTACCCTACCCTACCCTACAACACCCAAACCTACCCTAACTAACCCCTACCCTACCCTATCCCCACCTACCCTCACCCTATCCAACCCTACCCCACCGTACCCAACCCAACCCTACCCCAATCCTACCCTACCCCAGCCTTACCTCACCTTACCCTATCCCACCCTATCAACCATACCCAAACCTACCCCACCTTAACCTACCCAATATTACACTACCCAACCAGACCCAAACCTACCCTCACCCTATCCTTCCCTACCCTTCCCTTCCCCACCCTACTCTACCCTACCCTTCCCTACACCACCCTACCCAAGTCTACCATGTCCTGCCCCACCCCACCCTAAAATGCTGTCAGTTCCACTTTAACCTCCTTTTTCCATGTTCACGCTCCTCTCGAATATATTAGTCCCTAAATCCCCATTCTGTTCACTCTATCTCCCTATTCCTCGCTCATCTCTCATCTCTTTAAATGTATAGCAGAACACCAGAACCAAGGAATAATTAAGGCCCATCCTTCCATATCCCATTACTGTTCAAACTTATTTTTTTATGATTTAAAAAAATAAAAAATAAAATTACACCTCAATTGATCTTGTCTCATCGCTGCAACTTCCCAATGGGCTCGAGAGGCGAAGGTAAAGTCATGCCCGCCAAACCTCGCTTCTAAACACCCACCTGCTTAACCCGAAAGCCAGCTGCACCAATGTGTCGGAGGACACACCGTTCAACTGACGACCGAGGTCAGCCTGCAGGTGCCCAGCCCACCACAAGGAGTCGCTAGAGTGCGATGAGCCAAGTAAAAGCCCTCCGGACAAACCCTCCCCTAACACTGACAACGCTGGACCTATTGTGTGCCACCCTATGGGACCTCTAATCACGGCCGGTTGTGATACAGCCCGGGATCGAACCTGAGTTTGTAGTGACGCCTTTAGCACTGCGACGCAGTGCCTTAGACCTCTGTGCCACTCGGGAGGCCCCTACTGTTCATACTTTAAGACACATTATAAACCAGCTAGTTTGGGTTGCTACCCTATGGGCACACACTGGTCAATGAAAGTACATTGAATCGACGTGGAATAGACATTGAATTGACGTCTGTGCCCAGTGGGTAATTGGCTGAAACAGATATTATAGCAGAGGATATTTGCGTTGTCCATAAGAACAGCCCTTAGGCATGGTATATTGGCCATTATAAACTGGGTGGTTCGGTATATCAGACCGTCTACCACGGGTATGACAAAACATTTATTTTTACTGCTCTAATTACGTTGGTAACCAGTTTATAATAGCAATAAGGCACCTCGGGAGTTTGTGGTAAATCGCCAATATACCACGGCTAAGGGCTGTGTCCAGGCACTCCGTGATGCGTTGTGCCTAAGAACAGCTCTTAGCCGTGGTATATTGGCGGTTTACCACACCTCCTCGTGCCTTATTGCTTAAATATGCCACACCTACTCTGGCCTTATTGCTTACTCAGCCTCACTATCTGTTGGGCTTGGAATCATCATCATTGTTGTCATTATCATTGTCATTGTCATTATCATTGTCGTTGCCACCATTGTCATTGCGTCATTGTCATCATGTATTCTATGCATACCCCATCAGTTCTAATTTATCCAAGCATTTCATGAAATAATAAATGGGACGTCACATTTTGGCTTGCCTATATGACATGATGGATAAATGTGTGTATCCTCAATTAGACATGGTGTTCTGATAGACGATCCGCCCTCTGAAATGAGAAAGGAAAACCAAAGCAGCCTTGTAACAGTCATCTGTTAATAACAGTGTGAGACGATGACTTGCCGACGTTTGTGTCCAGTTTTAGAGGGCATTGGTAAGCCCATGTGGAGTCGGCAGAGGTACCCGTCCCCTTTCCCTGTTTTGGGGTTTAATTCAGGAACATGATACAGAGGACCCAGGGAATATTTTGGTTACCAGGGAGGCCCACAAAAGAGCAACAGCAGCAGGGGCTTGACCTGGGGGGGTGAGTGGCAGGAGAGAGAGGGTGTGTTGAGGGGCCAGAGAACCTACCATGCCCCCACCCTACCCCACCCTCGCCCCAAAGCGCTCCCTATCTTCTGTACAACTGTCTTTATGTCCATTCTACTCTGTTGTTGCCACTTTTTCTTTGCTCCATTTTCCTTTTTAGAATGCGCACATTGAGGTCCAAGTCTGGGGCCTGCTGCATTGTGGGATGGTGGGGGTGTTTTTGATGTGGCGGCGAGTGGGTATGGGGGATTAGTAGGGCCAGTTGGATCACTTTACAGCCGCCGACCCCCCCAGAGTCCTGGACAATGGGGATTAAACTTCTCTCATTCTTCACCCCGAAACGGCAGGATGACAAAGACAGTATTCCTCCGGGTCTTTTAACACCGAGCCGCACAGCTGAAGCGGTGGACAGGGTGGGGGGTGAGGCATGAGCAGGCCTCTTACACAAAATGTATCCTATGGAATTTTCTCCCCATTGCAAACTGAGATTTGTAGCGTTTGCCTTGCTATGTTAGTTTTTACACCCGAGGAACCCAGGGGCGCTGTGGAAGGCAGTGTTCACTCAGAGGGCTGATACGGATCTACACAGCAGTGTTGCGGCTGCCTGCATCAAAGGAAAGGTGTCAGTAGCTCATTTGGAATTGATGTGATAGATTCATTATATTTCATTTACACCGGCCTCTCGCTGGACATCCTCTCTGCCAATTACAAGGCCCAGGCAGCCAACAGCATCACTTCCCCACAATTTCACCTAACAGTGGAGGAGGGTAATTGTTAGATCAACAGTGGACTGTGAGTGCGTCTTTTCATCAGAAATGGACTGTGCGTTGTTGTGATCATTTCAGTACACGTGCAATTTTTCCTATTTACGGCTACGTGTTTTTGTATTCCTCCTAGAAGGAGACATACATATTCAGTCATTTCATAATCCTCATTTTAGAATACTTGGAACACAATGGTTTACTTATTCATACAGACACTCACTACTCTATATGCACGCTTTCCTCCTAATCTCAAAGAATAATGTTTAAACCATCAGAGAGTCTCCCAGGGTTCCATTGCAGTATACCACTGGATAGGAGGGCATGGTGAAAATGCAGGCCTAACCCTCTAAATGAGGCTGCATGCTTTTTATGTAGCAGTTATTGTTATTTGTAGCCTTACTGAACAGGTGGACTATCTGTCTAATTATCTCCTTATTATTACTGATCAGGTACCTCATTAGAAAAAAATGAATCTTATTTTTGTCGCATTACTGAGAGAGAACCTGCAAGTAATGTAATGTACTGTGTACACCATGTGTTTCCTGAGCATGTGACAAATAACCTTGACTTGACTTTAGTGTAACAACTTCGGTAAGGACCCTTCTCTCAACCTCACACCTTTACCCCACCACATCATCACAAATACAAGTTTAGAGACTCCATAGAGAGGCCGGAGCCTGCTGCAACCTGCCGCTACTCCAGCATATACTACTGCTCTTCAGGACGTAGAGGTTGTCTTTAGACAGTGTTATTGGGTTTCTAACTCACCACTCTGTGTTGTGTGATTGTTGCTGTCGTTGTTGGTTTTATCCCATCAGAGGAACCTCACAATGTCATTCCGTTCTCTATCAGAGATGAATGAAATGACAAATACAATGTTGTCTTTGGGGGTTGACGCTAAGATATCTCCAACAACAAAATGGTAACTACCCCCCCCCCGCTCCTCCTCCTTCCGAGTCTTTAGCTAAATAATTTCCCTAATAAAAATGCATCTTTTGATTGGGAGGGTGGGGCTATTTCTATAAATATATGCATATTATCTTTCTCTCGTATACCCTACCCTTGCTCAACCCTTCCCCCTCTCTCCTATTGCCCTTCCTCCTTCCCCATCACAACGCTCCCTCTTTTCCTCTCTGTCTTTTGCACTCCCTCTCTCTCTGCAGTAAATAAAAGATTAAACGAATGTTCTAAAAACACAGACTGGTCACCAGAAGATAATTGTTTTAGCTTTGTTTACTATGCGTGAGTGTTTTCTCTCTTTTTAGTCCTTTTTTCTTTTTCATTGTGTCCATAATTAAAATTCCTTTATTTTCAAAGTAGTTCTTAAAGAGGGAGCTAAATTGCCTTTCTGTGTTTGTGTTGTTATTAGCCCACTGTTGTATTTCAGGAAGAGGAGAGGAGGGGAAGGGAGGGAGACAGCACCGATGTCCTTGGGCTGGATGGGAAGATCAACTTAATAGTGTGTGTGTGTGTGTGTGTGTGTGTGTGTGTGTGTGTGTGTGTGTGTGTGTGTGTGTGTGTGTGTGTGTGTGTGTGTGTGTGTGTGTGTGTGTGTGTGTGTGTGTGTGCGTGCGTGCGTGCGTGCGTGCGTGCGTGCGTGCGTGCGTGCGTGCGTGTGTGTGTGTGTGTGAGTAAGCGCATGCCTGCATGTGTTCCCTTCAATGTGATGAAAACAAATCAAAGAGTAATATTCTCCATGGAATAAATCAAGTTTCTAAATAAAAAAATAATTTCCATGTTGGCTGTTGGAGTAATCCAATATGTCCAAATTGATCATTATTTACAATTGAGGTGTTGATGTATCCAAACAACACAAAATATGTAAATGTAAATTAAAATTAAAATACCTATTCTAACACCTTATAATGAACACCACATATTTTCAGAACACAACCACATAAACACAAAACTGAAACATGCTTATCTAGCAGCACACTAGAAATGAATTTCCGGGGATCCTGGTTTTTCACGCACATTGATGAAGTCAGCCCACATTGATACTCACATTGCAACCCCCACCACCTCCCCATTCAAACCCAAAGTCTACACCTCCTCTTGTGGCAATATCAGAATTGAGAACACAGCTGACGATCAGGGACCTCATTAGAAAAAGGTGACAATGAGGTTTTGCAACTCTACCAGACAATCTTCCACATCTCCCTTTGCTACTCAGGGCACGACCATGGAGGTTGACGTGGGTGGGTTCTGAATAGACACTGGGACTCAGAGAAACATAGTGTGGAGAACCTCTCCCTGCCATTGGGGTCCTGGAACCTATGGCCATCCCATAAGCCTTCATATAACATTTTGTGGACTGAGCCCATCTCATGTCCAGCAAAGGTCATATTCACATGTGCACACACACAAGCGCACACACGCACACACGCACACACAAACACTCCTCTCTCCATTGCATACAATGCTATCCCCCTTCTGCTTATCCAGACGCCCATAATTGAATCTCAGGTTGGGATTAATTCTAGGAGCTGCACTTGACTCGGTCAAAAACAACAATTACAGGGAGCCAATGTTGTTTTTTTACACAGCAATTCACATTGATTAGTCAATGTGCAGCGATGAGAAATGCATTGGATTCTAGATGACTGTCATTTGCATTAAATGAGGAGTTTGACGCTTCCAGGGGAGGGAGTCCGCCTGCCTGACAGCCATCAAGTGGAATGGACCAAATAGCACTTTTTATATTGTACTGAGAGAATGAACACACACGGACAATAGAAGCATGCACAAATAAACGCAGAAGAAATGTGTGATGACTACTCACAAGATGTTGCTGTGTTCAAATCAAAGTCGGAACAGTCTATCAATTTCAAAATTGGCAACAGCGGCCATTACTAACACACAGTAAAATTATAAATCATCCTTTGAAGAAAGACCAATGTTCTACGACAGAATAATCACTCGAGGTCAAGGAGGGGATCATCCAGGATGTGGGCTCTGGAGATGGAGAGGGATGGGAAGAGAGGGATAGAGAGAGACATGGTCACAAAGATTGAAGTTGACGATGAGGATGCTTCAGGTTTGGTGCTTTAGTGGAATGATATCAAGAGCATTTAAACCTGCTCATGGATGGGAGACCCAACTAAAATGGGGATATTATTGGATGGAGGGGAAGTTGAGCTGAGACAGATGGAGAGAGAACGACAAAAAGACTGACAGAGAGTAATGTTGAGAGATGTAGAGTTGTGAAAGAGCAGGAGAAAGCGAGAGGGATGCAGAGAGGAGAGAAAGATGGAGTTAGAGAAAAGGTCCTTTGCCCCAGTCTGGTCTCAGGGGAGCTGGTCCAGGGAAAGCCTGGGCCTATTTCATTTCAGGGTGAAAAGAAGAGGGGCAGGGTAAAGAAGGAGGGGGCTTTAAAAGGCCCTCTTTCGGGTTTTGAATGAAAGAAAGAAAACGTTTTCCTTGCCTCCTCCCGACGAGCTGTCAAACTTGATCAGGGATGAGGGCCAGTGACGCTGCTCGCCTCCCAGACTCCCCCTCTGCACAATGGAGTCTGTGAGGACCCACCATGCATTTCACATTCAATTTATTCCCCGGGACATAGCTGTCAGGGTCAGCATTGGCTGGATGAGACCGGGCCACGGGGAAGGAGGGCAATGTCCTGGACTGGCTCTAGGCTTGACGGGTTTGGGCATGCAGGCCGGAAAGGGGGTGCTGCTGGTTTGGTGAGGTGGGTGGTTCAGTGGGGACTGGGATTCAGGGAGAATGGACAGAAGATTTGGGGTGAAAACAGAGGTGATGGAGGGTGGCCTCTTCCCCATAATTAAAAAAAAGGTTGCACTGAAAGGTCTGGCTGGATCCTTTCTTCCACAGAGCTTATGCTGCTTTCCATGGGGTCCTCAATAGGAGCCAGAAGACCATTACGCCACTGAAGCCCATTAGCCAGCATTAGGAGCGTCCACACAAACACCCGCACAAGAAGATTTAATACAAACCCCAAAACAGACCACAATAACCGCGAGGTACAAGACTTGAGCCTTAAGACCTCGGCTCGCCCCAAAAAGGCCTTGAATAGACGCACCCCAAATCATGTTGTTGAACAAATCAGGTATTAAGGAGAGATGAGTTTGTCCGAATTTACTTTGCCTAAAGTCTTTAGTTAAGCTAGTTACTGCGGGGCTTTAGTTAGGCATGGGCCACTTGTGTGTGTGTGTGTGTGTGAGCGTGTGTGAGTGTGTATGAGTGTGTGTTGAAAGGGCTATCATTCTCCAGACATCTACACTGTGCTCCCCTCGAATATAACTCCTCCATCCCTCGCCCCCATCACACAGAAACACACCCAGTCTGAAGCCTGTGTTTACCCCTCCAAACAATAGGCTGCTATTGGCAATTAAATGGCTTTTGGCGATCCGGGTGAAAGTTAATGGTATTACTGTTGCATTTCATCTCCTGAATGGCGGAAAGGATTTTTCTCCTCAACAATAAAACACTAGTCACCGTCTTACCAGCATTACATAGCTTACCTTGGGCTTATGATTCATGGTTCTCCGATTACCATTTGAACATTTATTTTTCACGCAGCAGACGGATGTGCACTGAACAAAATCTAAAACGCAACATACAACAATTGAAACGATTTTTACTGAGTTACAGTTCATAAAAGGAAATCAGTCAATTGAAATAAATTCATTTGGCCCAAATCTATGGATTTCACATGACTGGGAATATAGATATGCATCTGTTGGTCACAGATACCTTTTTTTTTAAATTAGGGGCGTGGATCAGAGAACCATTCAGTATCTGGTGTGACCACCATTTGCCTCAACAGCAGCACGATCACATCTCCTTCACATAGAATTGATCAGGCTGTTGATTGTGTCCTGTGGAACGTTGTCTCACTCCTCTTCATTGGCTGTGCGAAGTTGGTTGATATTGGCTGGAACTGGAACATGCTGTTGTACACGTCGATCCAAAGCATCCCACGGGTGAAATGTCTGGTGAGTATACAGATCCTTGCTACATGGGGCGTTGCATTATCATGCTGAAACATGAAGTGATAGCGGTGGATGAATAGCACGACAAAACTGCACATTTTAGTGGCCTTTTATTGTCCCAAGCACAAGGTGCAACTGTGCAACGATCATGCTGTTTCATCAGCTTCTTGATATGCCACACATGTCAGGTGGATGGATTATCTTGACTAAGGAGAAATGCTCACTAACAGGGATGTAAACACATTTGTGCAAAACGTTTGAGAGAAATAAGCTTTTTTGTGCGTATGGAAAATGTAGGGGATCCTTTATTTCAGCTCATGGAACATGGGGATCTACAGTTTACATGTTGCGTTTATATTGTGATTCAGTATAGTTCAGGAATGTCGGGATTCATTTGTTTCCTGATGCGTTCGTCTGGGCCCCAGCTCTCTGTGAATCAGCAGCCTGACAGTCTTCACTCGTTCCAGGCCTGTCGGTCAATCCAACCTCCCCTAATCTATAGGCTCCATCACTGGACCACCATACAGGTAGGCCACACTCTCTTTGCTCCCACTGCTGTCAGAGATTTGTCACTCAAAATGTATGAAACCAAACATTTCAAGCGCGGATCAGTGTCATGTCTTTTCAGTGCTGTTACAGTGTTGAAGTAGCAATAACCTTCCAACACATTACTGATGGGTAGTATAGTACTGACAAAAGCTTGAGGAGTACAATGCAAATATAATACTAATGTATTAACTTATGTATTAGATCTTATCTTACTGAGACTGTAATTCTAAATACATAACTTTGAGTAAGGTCAGGCCATAAATACTGAAATGCCTAACGGCAGAAAAACAGTGCAGTCCTTCCTGCCAACTGGCTATTTTTCCTAAATTGCAAATCAAACTCTCTGTGGATACAGATAGAGGGAGAGAAAGAGCCAGTGAGAGATCAGAATAAAAGAGCAAGTTTTCTCCCCTCACGAATAGCTAAATAATTTGTCTTTAATAGTGTCCGAATCTCTTCCGCTCTCTCACTCGGCTCTTGTTTGTCCAGAGATCCAGTTCTGTGAGTGGCCTGTTCCATTGACATGGAGCTTTGAGAGGAATATGAAAAGGCAGATTTAAAGGTGACGGGTGGTTAGATGGGAGGGAGAGAGGGGCCCTTGTTAACAGAGCTATGTGGAAATCAAATCTACACCACCCCCCTTCTGGTTATATGAACAAGGGATGTTGAATGTAACAAATGTCCAGCTCAGAAAGGTCTAATCCCATGGGAAGGTGGATAAAATGACGAAAAACTGAAAATAAATGTATAAATATATTTTTTTGATTCTGATCTCTATCTTGTTCATATTTCTATGAAACACCATGAAAAAATCTTGTCCAAAGTGCATTTCCATCTGACCCAGAACTGTAATGACTGTTTTTAGATGTTGTACCTCTGAGCGTCAACGGGGCTCCTCAACATTTACAGAGCAGACAGATCACAGAGAGAACCACACAGAGAACAGAGAGAACCATACAGAGAACAGAGAGAACCATACAGAGAACAGAGAGAACCATACAGAGAACAGAGAGAACCATACAGAGAACAGAGAGAACCATACAGAGAACAGAGAGAACCATACAGAGAACAGAGAGAACCATACAGAGAACAGAGAGAACCATACAGATCACAGAGAGAACCACACAGAGAACAGAGAGAACCATACAGAGAACAGAGAGAACCATACAGAGAACAGAGAGAACCATACAGATCACAGAGAGAACCATACCGATCACAGAGATAACCATACAGAGAACAGAGAGAACCATACAGATCACAGAGAGAACCATACAGATCACAGACAGAACCATACTGAGAACAGAGAGAACCATACAGAGAACAGAGAGAACCATACAGAGAACAGAGAGAACCATACCGATCACAGAGAGAACCATACCGATCACAGAGAGAACCATACAGAGAACAGAGAGAACCAGATCACAGATAGAACCATACAGATCACAGAGAGAACCATACTGAGAACAGAGAGAACCATTCAGAGAACAGAGAGAACCATACAGAGAACAGAGAGAACCATACAGATCACAGAGAGAACCATACAGATCACAGAGAGAACCATACAGAGAACAGAGAGAACCATACAGATCACAGAGAGAACCATACAGATCACAGAGAGAACCATACAGAGAACAGAGAGAACCATACAGATCACAGAGAGAACCATACCGATCACAGAGAGAACCATACAGAGAACAGAGAGAACCATACAGATCACAGAGAGAACCATACAGATCACAGAGAGAACCATACTGAGAACAGAGAGAACCATACAGAGAACAGAGAGAACCACACAGAGAACAGAGAGAACCATACAGATCACAGAGAGAACCATACAGATCACAGAGAGAACCATACTGAGAACAGAGAGAACCATACAGAGAACAGAGAGAACCATACAGAGAACAGAGAGAACCATACAGAGAACAGAGAGAACCACACAGAGAACAGAGAGAACCATACAGATCACAGAGAGAACCATACAGATCACAGAGAGAACCATACAGAGAACAGAGAGAACCATACAGATCACAGAGAGAACCATGCAGAGAACAGAGAGAACCATACAGAGAACAGAGAGAACCATACAGATCACAGAGAGAACCATACAGAGAACAGAGGGAACCATACAGAGAACAGAGAGAACCATATAGATTACAGAGAGAGCCATACAGATTACAGAGAGAACCATAAAGATCACAGAGAGAACCATACAGATCACAGAGAGAACCATACAGATCACAGAGAGAACCATACAGATCACAGAGAGAACCATACAGATCACAGAGAGAACCATACAGAGAACAGAGAGAACCATACAGATCACAGAGAGAACCATACAGAGAGCAGAGATAACCATACAGAGAGCAGAGCAGAATGGAGTAGTGGCGGTTGATGCTGAGGATTATGGGAATGTCTGTTTGAAGCTAAACACACCAGCCAGAAAACACAAGAGGTATCCAGTCTTATTCACTTCCAGTCTCCTTGTCAAGTGTCTTTGGCACTAACAGGACCAATCACTATGAGGCCTTCACTGGGGGATTCAGACATATTCTCACATTGACCTACTGTGGATTTTCAAAACTGCATGTTTTAAATATTCAATATTAAAATATTTGTTCATGCAAACATAAAAAAAATAAGAAATGTCTTACTGGTGCCCCCACCTTGAAAGAAATGCAAATGTTTAAAGTAATAACAATTGTGGGCCACCATGTGGGCAAAATGTAATCAAACAAACATAATGCAAACATTGATTTCTAATGCACGATCACCCCCCTCCATCAACGCAAAGAAAAGTAGCATGCAATCATGCGCCCTGCACCCTTAACCCTCCCCCTTATGCTTGCCACTGCTCTTATCTCCTAATGTGTGAATTCATGGGCTGGGGAAAGATGATGTCTAACTGGCATTATGCTGCCTCTCCTGGGACCTGATTCCTATTGCTCTGCAGTTTAAGCCATTTCAGCCAGAGCTTAATTAGCTACACATATAGCCAGTCTCTCCTCCAGACAAGTCTAATGAAGCTCAGCGCCTTCCCCGGCCAGAGTCCCTCTGCTGGCTAGAAAGGAACTCACAATCACTTGTCCAGGGATGACAACCTGGGATGCATCACATGTAATCATCTCCCACTACCACCACCCTGCAACACCACACCCCCCGGTCAGCCCAGCCAGCACCCCCCTTGGTCGATCCCCAGACCAGCAGAAAGGTATTTCCTCCCACTCATTTTCTGTATATATTAAACAGCCTCTTCACCCCATTCAAAGAGAACCCTCCTCCTCACAGAACCCTTAATTATTCCATGACAGCATACAGAGGCTAACTGGCTAACTGACAGACTGTTTAGCAAAAAGCAGTCGTTCCTTTGTAGGTAACGGCGGCAGCTCAAACTTATTAGTGGATGGGGGGGGGTGTAGTTCTCCAGCATTTGTTCACAGTGTCACTCGCCTCACTTGGTGATCTAACTTTTTGTCTAAGTTTTCAAAGAGACATCCTCTTAATTGGATAGTCCCCTTTAACCCTTTCCAGAGCGCTGAACTTATGTGGTAGACTACACACCCCTGTCCATCGCCACTCTGATCGCCGCCATTGCTAGATACTGTATTGCTCTGTGTCATCGTGTCAGAATCCTAAACTCCTTAGTGTTAGTGTGGGTTGGCTCAGCCACTTATCTAGGATAAGCCCTGGCTAATGTCATAATGGCCATGAGGATTCTTCAGAGCCCTCCTGGGTGATGTCAATTCATCAAGGGGAAATGAACTGAAGGAGCTAACAGAAATGATCTCAATGCTGTTGAGCAACTGTGAGTGTATGAGAGGAACAAACAACTCTAACACCCCCTTATTGATATGGTCTTAGAAATCATACGTCTGCTTGAATAGCCTCATCAGCTATTCACACAAGCCACACTGCTGGCACAATCAAAAAACTAGCTAGTCAATATCCAATGAGAGGGCCGTAGTTGTGACACATCCCGTAGGTTGCAGACCTGTGCCTGGTAAATAAAGGCAAGGCACCACAACATAAGAGGGATTTGTTTTTCTCCTAATCATATCACAATCAACCTTTACCAGTTGAATGTAGACACAAATATAAAAATATTGTCTTAAAATAGGCAAATTAGGATATATCTCATTAAATATGCACATATTTGTAAACCACGCATATTAATTTTTCTGGACACTGGAGGAAGTCAGCCTAAATGTTTTTGTTTCAGTTTGTTAAGACCCTCCAGGACCGGACCTGTCCAGAGCAGATTACGGATAAATACTTGTTTCTACTTTCTATCTGTAAAAAGCTAATGACGTACAGTTGAAGTCGGAAGTTTACATACACCTTAGCCAAATACATTTAAACTCTGTTTTTCACAATTCCTGACATTTAATCAGAGTAAAAATACCCTGTCTTAGGTCAGTTAGGATCACCACTTTATTTTAAGAATGTGAAATGTCAGAATAATAGTAGAGAGAATTATTTCTTTTATTTCTTTCATCACATTCCCAGTGGGTCAGAAGTTTACATACACTCAATTAGTATTTGGTAGCATTGCCTTCAAATTGTTTAACTTGGGTCAAACATTTTGGGAAGCCTTCCACACACTTCCCACAAGAAGTCGGATAAATTTTGGCCCATTCCTCCTGACAGAACTGGTGTAACTGAGTTAGGTTTGTAGGCCTCCTTGCTCGCACATGCTTTTTCAGTTCTGCCCACAAATGTTATATAGGGTTGAGGTCAGGGCTTTGTGATGGCCACTCCAATACATTGACTTTGTTGTCCTTAAGCCATTTTTCCACAACTTTGGAAGTATACTTGGGGTCATTGTCCATTTGGAAGACCCATTTGCAACCAAGCTTCAACTTCCTGACTGATGTCTTGAGATGTTGCTTCAATATAGGCATATCATTTTCCATCCTCATGAAGCCATCTATTTTTTGAAGTGCACCATTCCCTCCTGCAGCAAAGCACCCCCACAACATGATGCTGCCACCCCTCTGCTTCACAGTTGGGATGGTGTTCTTTGGCTTGCAAGCCTCCCCTTTTTCCTCCAAACATAACGATTGTCATTTTGGCCAAACAGTTGTGTTTTTGTTTCATCAGAACATTTCTCCAGAAAGTATGATATTTTTCAAACCGTAGTCTGGGTTTTTTATGGCGGTTTTGGAGCAGTGGCTTCTTCCTTGCTGAGCGGCCTTTCAGGTTATGTCGATATAGGACTCGTTTTACTGTGGATATAGATACTTTTGTACCTGTTTCCTCCAGCATCCTCACAAGGTCCTTTGCTGTTGTTCTGGGATTGATTTGCACTTTTCACACCAAAGTACATTCATCACTAGGAGACAGAACGCGTCTCCTTCCTGAGTGGTATGACGGCTGCGTGGTCCCATGGTGTTTAGACTTGTGTACTATTGTTCGTACAGATGAATGTGGTACACTTTAGCCATTTGGAAATTGCTCCCAAGGATGAACCAGACTTGTGGTCTTAGATTTTCCCATGATGTCAAGCAAAGAGGCACTGAGTTTGAAGGTAGGTGTCACGTTCTGACCTTTATTTCCTTTGTTTTGTATTTATTTAGTATGGTCAGGGCGTGAGTTGGGTGGGCAGTCTATGTTTGTTTTTCTATAATTTGGGTATTTCTATGTTTCGGCCTAGTATGGTTCTCAATCAGAGGCAGGTGTCATTAGTTGTCTCTGATTGAGAATCATACTTAGTTAGCCTGGGTTTCACTGTGTGTTTGTGGGTGTTTGTTCCTGTCTCTGTGTTTTGCACCAGATAGGGCTGTTTAGGGTTTCACACGTTTCTTGTTTTTTGTAATCAGTTGTTCATGTGTACGTTTACGTATTAAAAGAACCATGGACACTTACCACGCCGCATATTGGTCCTCTGATCCTTTTCGCCTCTCCTCTTCGGAAGAAGAGGAGGAAATCCTTGACAGTAGGCCTTGAAATACATCCACAGGTACACCTCTAATTGACTAAAATTATGTCAATTAGCCTAACAGAAGCTTCTAAAGCCATGACATAAGTTTCTGGAATTTTCCAAGCTGTTTAAAGGCACAGTCAACTTAGTGTATGTAAACTTCTGACCCACTGGAATTGTGATACAGTGAAACAATCTGTCTGTAAACAATAGTTGGAAAAATGACTTGTGTCATGCACAAAGTAGATGTCCTAACCGACTTGCCAAAACCATAGTTCGTTAACAAGAAATTTGCGGAGTGGTTGAAAAACGAGTTTTAATGACTCCAACCTAAGTGTACGTAAACTTCCGACTTCAACTGTACGTAAAATGCCTTTTTGGTGCAGTTTTCAAAATAAAATGTTATCTAGAATAAAAAACTTGACAACATATCAACAATTCTCTCTGGGACAAGTCTGGAGAATATTTCTAAGGATAACCACACAACATGTGCTGAATGCAGATGCTTCTGAGAAAAATGAGTTGGCATGTGTGAAAAGTCGAATTTTTTGGGAAAAGGCAGATAAAGACAAGTACACTGAATTAAGACTAACAAACACCAAAGGTCCCAATCACCATTTCTTCAAAGTAAGTTACCAAATGTAATCCAGTTTGTAACATTCTCTATGAAATGGGCTTTGAAATTTTATGTAATTCAAAGAAATAATTGATGTACAGTAGGTCCATTTTAAAATGGTTTAAATTCACACAAATGTTGATGACGGTGGTAGGATAAACAAACTCAAATGTTGATGACGGTGGTAGGATAAACAAACTAAAATGTTGATGACGGTGGTAGGATAAACAAACTCAAATGTTGATGACGGTGGTAGGATAAACAAACTCAAATGTTGATGACGGTGGTAGGATAAACAAACTCAAATGTTGATGACGGTGGTAGGATAAACAAACTCAAATGTTGATGACGGTGGTAGGATAAACAAACTCAAATGTTGATGACGGTGGTAGGATAAACAAACTCAAATGTTGATGACGGTGGTAGGATAAACAAACTCAAATGTTGATGACGGTGGTAGGATAAACAAACTCAAATGTTGATGACGGTGGTAGGATAAACAAACTCAAATGTTGATGACGGTGGTAGGATAAACAAACTCAAATGTACATTTTCATGAATTTTTTTACATTTTTATGTTTACTTTTTAGAAAATACTCATATTAATGGACCAAAATACCAACACATCTCAAAATTGACAGTTAGATGCAAAAATGTCATTTCAGCCTGTGCCTGGACGTAAACGTATGTTATTATGTCACAAACAAAAATGAAAGATGATTGCCACCTCATAAAATGACATAGTTGAAGTATAATTTATAAAAATGGAATTCACCAGCAGTAGAAATTACAACAGTGGATGAAAAATTAGGGATGCTACTGCACATGCAAGTATCTCAATAGGCTCTGTACAATAGACCTCCATGGCTGGGTGGGGTTTCAATATCGGCCCGCGCTAGAAGTGAACATAGAGCACTCTTCATGCCTGCTCATGAGGGACTCTCTGAGGAACGAGAGAGAGAGGGTAAAAGTGAACATGACAGAGAAAGACAGAGCAGAGCGGTGGAGTGTATGGGGATCACCTCGTCGGATGCCAGCCCTGGGTGGTTCTTGGAGAAAGCCTATTTGTGGATGAAAGTGCAGCAGCCCTGGGGTCTACGCGCACAGAGAGACAAGACCAGTGATTAAGGGGGCGCGAGGGCAGGACGGCCCTTTAATTTGGGTTGGGGGGGTGTGTATCTGTGGCAGACAATGGCGATTACCTTTCTCTTTATCTGGCGGAGAGGGGGCTTTGAGAGAGCAATCTGAGGAGCGGAGGAAATGGCACGACACGGGATTAGTGGCACAACAGGACGGTAAATTAAATGTTGGAGATGAAAGAATGAGGCTCTGACATGCATCAATAGAGAGCATTCACTGCATTCTAATAACAGCAGCCGAGGAGAAATACCTGCAGAGATTAGAGGGTGAGAGTGTGACAGAGAGAGGGAGAGACAGAGAGACCGAGGGAGGGAGGGAGAGAGATGGATAGAAATAGACAGAGGAAGAGAAAGGGGGAGAGGGAGAGAGATAGATAGAAATAGACAGAGGAAGAGAAAGGGGGAGAGGGAGAGATAGATAGAAATAGACAGAGGAAGAGAAAGGGGAGAGGTTGAGGAAGATGGAGAGGGAGGGAGGGAGGGAGGGTACCCGATAATAAATATGACTTTGGGCGTCGGATGTCATGTGACAAACCATAGCAGGGGGCATCCAGGGAGTGTGTGTGTGTGTGTGTGTGTGTGTGTGTGTGTGTGTGTGTGTGTGTGTGTGTGTGTGTGTGTGTGTGTGTGTGTGTGTGTGTGTGTGTGTGTGTGTGTGTGTGTGTGTGCGTGTGTGTGCATGTGCACATGTGTGTGTGTGCGTGTGTGTGTGTGATTTAGCAGACACTTATACAGAGCGACTTACAGTTTGTGCATTCATCTTAAGATAGCTAGGTGGGACAACCACATATCACAGTAGTAGTAAGTACATTCTTCCTTAAAAACTGTCAGCCAAACATACAATAACCACTGGCACAACATGTTTACTTAATACTTGAATTGTGTTGTAACCTTTTATTTTAACATCTCAATTTTGCAATAATAATGAGTATGTACAGCTAAGAACTTTAACCCCCAGCCAACAGCCAGCACACTTGGAAGGGACTGGAGGTGCCACTCTCCTCTCCATCACCACTCTGCCCTCATGACTCATGGTACGTTTCATGACAGAGGGTTGAGTGACTGTCACCTGTTTGACAGTGAGTTAACATGGTACATTTCATGACAGAGGGTTGAGTGACTGTCACCTGTTTGACAGTGAGTTAACATGGTACGTTTCATGACAGAGGGTTAAGTGACTGTCACCTGTTTGACAGTGAGTTAACATGGTACATTTCATGACAGAGGGTTGAGTGACTGTCACCTGTTTGACAGTGAGTTAACATGGTACGTTTCATGACAGAGGGTTAGGTGACTGTCACCTGTTTGACAGTGAGTTAACATGGTACGTTTCATGACACCAGGTTGAGTGACTGTCACCTGTTTGACAGTGAGTTAACATGGTCAAACTGTGCATGGGTAGTAGATGGGGAGCTTGAAGTGTCTCCCCTTGTCCCATTGAATGCCTTTTTCAATGCCTTTTTCAGTGGTAATGGGTTGGATTGCTTCAGGAGGGCAATCACGTATATTTCCGAGGCAGAGGTCCTGGGTTTGAGTGTCGTTATGAGCTGATCAGGGGGAAGCGGTATTCGCTAAGCAAGCAGCATGACTTTCTTTACACACACACACACACCTCTTTACCTTGATGAACAAAACCGAACTGTTACAACCTCTAACCCCATCCAGATGAACCACATCTAAAGCCAATCCTTGTAGGAGCCAATAGGGAATGTTGTCAGTCCACTGCAACGTAATAGGCATCTACAAACAAACTAATAATGATGCCATCTCATTTATTCAACTATGTACAGCAGGGGAAGCTGCTGAGGGGAGGAAGGCTCATAGTAATGGCTGGAATTGAGTTAATGGAGTGGTATCAAATGTGGTTTCCATGTGGTTGATCCCACTCCATTCCAGACATCATTATGAGTGCCCCCCCCGTACTCCAGCAGTTTGGATTTGAAATAATACAATGAATATGAGGTTAAATTGCAGATTGCCAGTTTTAATACTAAGGCAGGAAGATGAAGAGAGGTTTTCATCCTGCTAGACAGACAGTCAGACAACGCTGTTGATTCAGTCAACCTGTGGTCAGGCACACACACACACACCTACCTAAACAGCATACACACAGATCCTATTTATTTTCTGTAGGTGAAGGTTATTTTCTGGTTATATGGATGTTATTCAGTGTGTGTTGTGCTTTATGCATCCATTATCATGTGTTGTGGTGTTGACCACCTATCTCAGGAGCCACACCCTCTGAACACCCACGTGTCATCACAGCCATGTCAGCAGCAGCGGTGGTGGGAGGACGTCCTTGCATTGCTTTGGATGCCACTTGGCAGACAGGAAAGGACACAGCCAACTTCATTATCCCACAATAACAGGCTAATTATTCTGTTTGTTAGTAACAAATCACAGCACAACAGACAGCACGTCCATGTCCTGTTCTGAGCATCTTAATTACTTTCCCCCTCTCTCTCTCATCCTCTCTCTCTCTCATCCTCTTTCTCTCTCTCCCTCTCTCTCATCCTCTCTCTCTCTCTCTTCCGTTCTCCCTCTCTCTGTTGCCGCTGCTGCTGTTGTTATTTTGCATATAAAAGGCAACAACTAATTGTCTGGTCTATAAATATTCGGCACGCAATTAGCGTCCTGGCCTGCCTTTGCGCTGAGTTATCACCTTGCCGTTTGGAGCGCGGTGCAGAGCGCACACTCAATTCTCCGTATCTAATGGGAGTTTGATAGCAACACAGACCCCTTTGTTTCCAGTGACAAACGACACTCCATCGTCTCGCTCTTCCGGGTTAGCTTTGAGAGACGAGCACATCTGCATCGTCACTTGAGAGAGGGAGAAGGCAGGGTTTAATGCAGCACAGACGGTACCTCTGGAGGAGGCTGAGGTGCGTTGAGAACGGAGCACTGAAGGTTGTCTCACTGTTTTACTCCATCTCCATGTGGTGAGGATGAGATGAGGAGCATGGCAGTATGTCAAACTGCTGAGCCTGTCACTCTTCACTGTGGCTGCCTTTCCACAATTTGATCCAGGAAATTCAGATGAGCTTTGTGATATACTGTACATAGATTCTCAAAAACCCATGGTTATATGAATAGTATTGCTTTTATATAGAGCTTTTGGCCAGCTAATAGCCTAACTAGCAATCAAGCAGCATTATGGACTTTCAAATAATGGATTTTGAAATCCTGTTGCTTCAGGATTATTTTGCTGTGACAGTATACAGTGCCTTCAGAAAGCATTCTGACTTATTCCGCATTTTCTTGTGATAGAGCCTGAATTCAAAACGGATTCTTCTCACCCATCTAAACACAATTCCTACCCCGTAACAACAGAGTGAAAACATGTTTTTAGAAATGTTTGCAAATTTAAATACAGAAATATCTCATTTACATAAGTATTCACATCCCTTGGTCAATACTTTGTAGAAACACCTTAAGCAGAATGTACAGCTGTGAGTCTTTCTGGGTAAGTCTCAAAGAGCTTTCCACACCTGGATTGTGCAACATTTGCCCATTATTCTTTTCAAATTTCTATAAGCTCTGTCAAATTGGTTGTTGATCATTGCTAGAAAACCATATTCAGAACATGCCATAGATTTTCAAGTAGAAAAAAACTGTAACTCGGCCTCTTGGTAAGCAACTCCAGTGTAGATTTGGCGATTGTCACGACTTCTTCCGAAGTCGAAGCCTCTCCTTGTTTGGGCGGTGCTGGGCGGTCGACGTCACCGATCTTCTCGCCATCATTGATCCATTTTTCATTTTCCATTGGTTTTGTCTTGTCTTCCTACACACCTGGTTTCAATCCCATTCATTACCTGTTATCTATTTAACCCTCTGTTTCCCCTCATGTCTTTGTCAGAGATTGTTTGTATTTCAGTGTTGTATATCTTTTTGTATTGGTGCGCGTCGGTTCCTCATACCCATTTTTGTTATTTGTTACATTTAGTGTTTGGAGTATGTTTTGTTCATTTTTATTAAATAACTCCATTACACTCAGTTTGATTCTCCTGCGCCTGACTTCCCTGACACCTATACACACACGACTCTGACAGCGATGTGTTTTAGGTTATTGTCCTGCTGAAAGGTGAATTAATCTCCCAGTGTTTGGTGGAATGCAGACTGAACCAGGTTTTCCTCTAGGATTTTGACTGTGCTTAGTCATTCCCCAGTCCTTATTTTCAGTAAAAATTCACATTAAACACTATCGCACACAGTCTATGCAATGTATTATGTGACTTGTTAAGCAAATGTAAAATCCTGAACTTATTTAGGCTTGCCCCAACAAAGGGGTTGAATACGACTCAAGGCATTTCAGCTTTCAATTAGTAATACTTTTTTTAACAGAGGTATTGTGTGCATGCCAGTGACACACAATCTCAGTTTAATCATTTTGAAATTCAGACTGTAACACAACAATGTGGAAGGTCAAGAGATGTGAATACTTTCTGAAGGCCCTGGAGGTCAAATTATATCCATCTGTAGTGCTCTACATTCATACACTGGAGGTCAAATTAATATCCATCTGTAGTGCTCTACATTCATACACTGGAGCTCAAATTAATATCCATCTGTAGTGCTCTACATTCATACACTGGAGCTCAAATTAATATCCATCTGTAGTGCTCTACATTCATACACTGGAGGTCAAATTAATATCCATCTGTAGTGCTCTACATTCATACACTGGAGGTCAAATTAATATCCATCTGTAGTGCTCTACATTCATACACTGGAGGTCAAATTAATATCCATCTGTAGTGCTCTACATTCATACACTGGAGGTCAAATTAATATCCATCTGTAGTGCTCTACATTCATACACTGGAGGTCAAATTAATATCCATCTGTAGTGCTCTACATTCATACACTGGAGGTCAAATTAATATCCATCTGTAGTGCTCTACATTCATACACTGGAGCTCAAATTAATATCCATCTGTAGTGCTCTACATTCATACACTGGAGGTCAAATTAATATCCATCTGTAGTGCTCTACATTCATACACTGGAGGTCAAATTAATATCCATCTGTAGTGCTCTACATTCATACACTGGAGGTCAAATTAATATCCATCTGTAGTGCTCTACATTCATACACTGGAGGTCAAATTAATATCCATCTGTATTGCTCTACATTCATACACTGGAGGTCAAATGAAGATCCATCTGTATTGCTCTGCATTCATACTGTAACGGTTTTCTTCTGGTGAAAGAGAGGCGGACCAAAATGCAGTGTGGTTAGTTTTGTACATCTATAATAAAGATGAAAATACAATCTACAAAACAAGAAATGTGAAAAAACCGAAACAGGCCTATCTGGTGCCACAAACACAAAGACAGGAACAATCACCCACAAAACCCAACACAAAACAGGCTACCTAGATATGGTTCCCAATCAGAGACAATGACTAACACCTGCCTCTGATTGAGAACCATATCAGGCCAAACATAGAAATAGACAAACCAGACACACAACATAGAATGCCCACCCAGCTCACGTCCCCACTAAAACAAGGAAAACACACAAGAACGATGGTCAGAACGTGACAGTACCCCCCCCCAGGGTCTGGGTGGGCATCTGTCTGCGGTGGCGGCTCTGGCGCTGGATGCTCCGGACTGAGGGGGAGCTCTGGACTGAGGGGGAGCTCTGGACTGAGGGGGAGCTCTGGACTGAGAGGGAGCTCTGGACTGAGAGGAAGCTCAGGACTGAGAGGAAGCTCAGGACTGAGAGGAAGCTCAGGCAGGTTGATGGCTCTGGCAGATCCTGGCTGGCTGGTGGTTCCGGCAGATCCTGGCTGACTGGTGGTTCCGGCAGATCCTGGCTGACTGGTGGTTCCGGCAGATCCTGGCTGACTGGCGGCTCTGGCAGATCCTGGCTGACTGGCAGTTCTGGCAGATCCTGGCTGACCTGACGGATCCTGGCAGACTGGCGGCTCTGGCGGATCCTGGCTGACTGGCGGCTCCTGGCTGACTGGCGGCACTGGCGGCTCCTGGCTGACTGGCGGCACTGGCGGCTCCTGGCTGACTGGCGGCACTGGCGGCTCCTGGCTGACTGGCGGCATTGGCGGCTCCTGGCAGACTGGCGGCACTGGTGGCTCCTGGCAGACTGGCGGCTCCTTGCAGATTGGCGGCACTGGCGGCTCCTGGCAGACTGGCGGCACTGGTGGCTCCTGGCAGACTGGCGGCTCCTTGCAGACTGGCGGCACTGGCGGCGCTGGGCAGACGGGTGGCTCAGGCGGCGCCGGATAGGCGGGAGGCTCCGGCGGCGCCGGACAGGCGGGAGACTCCGGCAGCGCCGGACAGGCGGGAGACTCCGGCAGCGCCGGACAGGCGGGAGACTCCGGCAGCGCCTCTGGACTGAAGGGCTCTGGCGCCTCTGGACTGAAGGGCTCTGGCGCCTCTGGACTGAAGGGCTCTGGCGCCTCTGGACTGAAGGGCTCTGGCGCCTCTGGACTGAAGGGCTCTGGCGCCTCTGGACTGAAGGGCTCTGGCGCCTCTGGACTGAAGGGCTCTGGCGCCTCTGGACTGAAGGGCTCTGGCGCCTCTGGACTGAAGGGCTCTGGCGCCTCTGGACTGAAGGGCGGAAACTCTGGTAGCGCCGGACAGGCGTGAGCACCTGTTTTGATGGGACGGAGAGACAGTCTGGTGCGGGGTGCCGGCACTGGTGGTACCGGGCTGGGGACACACACCTCAGGGCGAATGCCTTGCATACTACGCCAAATCAACTGCTCTCTCTCTTCACACTCCCCCAATTCTATTAACACCTCCTCGAGTGTCTCCTCATCTCCCATCCATTCACTCTCCTCCATTCTGTCCAATAACTCCTCGACCCTCTCAGACTCAGCCCTCAGCTTCGCCGATAGCTCCGATAACATCCATGGCTCCTTACGGTAAACAGGGGGAGTTGGCTCAGGTCTGGCTCCTGACTCTGCCACACTCTCCTTGTGCCCCCCCCCAATACATTTTTGGAGCTGCCTCTCGGGCTTCCAGCCGCTCTGCCGTGCTAGCTCCTCATAATGCCGCCTCTCTGCTTTCGCTGCCTCCAGCTCGGCTTTGGGGCGGCAATATTCCCCTGGCTTTGCCCAGGGTCCTTTCCCGTCAAGGATCTCCTCCCAAGTCCATTCTTCCAAGTAGTGCAGCCTCTCCCACTGCTGCTGCTGCTGCTCCTGCTGCTGCTGCTTCTGTTGCTTCTCCTGCTGCTGCTTTTGCTGCTGCTGCTTTTGCTGCTGCTGCTGTTGCTCCTGCTGCACCTGTTGCTTCTCCTGCTGCTGCTGTTGCTGCTGCTGCTGTTGCTCCTGCTGCACCTGTCGCTTCTCCTGCTGCTGCTGTTGCTGCTGCTGTTGCTCCTGCTCTGCACCTGTCGCTTCTCCTGCTGCTGCTGCCTCTGTTGCTTCTCCTGCTGCTGCTGCCTCTGTTGCTTCTCCTGCTGCTGCTGCCTCTGTTGCTTCTCCTGCTGCTGCTACCTCTGTTGCTTCTCCTGCTGCTGCTGTTGCTCCTGCTGCACCTGTCGCTTCTCCTGCTGCTGCTGCCTCTGTTTACCACGCCGCTTGGTCCTTGGTTGGTGGGTGATTCTGTAACGGTTTTCTTCTGGTGAAAGAGAGGCAGACCAAAATGCAGCGTCGTTAGTTTTGTACATCTTTAATAAAGATGAAAATACAACAATCTACAAAACAAGAAATGTGAAAAAACCGAAACAGCCCTATCTGGTGCCACAAACACAAAGACAGGAACAATCACCCACAAAACCCAACACAAAACAGGCTACCTAAATATGGTTCCCAATCAGAGACAATGACTAACACCTGCCTCTGATTGAGAACCATATCATGCCAAACATAGAAATAGACAAACCAGACACACAACATAGAATGCCCACCCAGCTCACGTCCTGACCAACACTAAAACAAGGAAAACACACAAGAACGATGGTCAGAACGTGACACATACACTGGACATCAAATTAATATCCATCTGTATTGCTCTACATTCATACACTAGGTCAAATTAAAATCCATCTGTAGTGCTCTACATTCATACACTGTAGGTCAAATTAATATCCATCTTTAGTGCTCTACATTCATACACTGTAGGTCAAATTAATATCCATCTGTATTGCTCTACATTCATACACTGGAGGTCAAATTAATATCCATCTGTAGTGCTCTACATTCATACACTGGATGTCAAATTAATATCCATCTGTAGTGCTCTACATTCATACACTGTAGGTCAAATTAATATCCATCTGTATTGCTCTACATTCATACACTGGAGGTCAAATTAATATCCATCTGTAGTGCTCTACATTCATACACTGGATGTCAAATTAATATCCATCTGTAGTGCTCTACATTCATACACTGTAGGTCAAATGAATTTCCATCTGTATTGCTCTACATTCATACCCTGTAGGTCAAATTAATATCCATTTGTAGTGCTCTACATTCATACACTGTAGGTCAAATTATATCCATCTGTAGTGCTCTACATTCATACACTGTAGGTCAAATTAATATACATCTGTATTGCTCTACATTCATACCCTGTCAAATTCATATCCATCTGTATTGCTCTACATTCATACACTGTAGGTCAAAATAATATCCATCTGTATTGCTCTACATTCACTCCCAAAGCAAATTAAATGTAGACACTTGAAGACAACTACATTGTTGACTTAAAAATATTGTTTTGCTAGATGAGAAATAATTTCTTACAAACTGAGAATTGGGAGCTATTGCCATCACCCACTGGTATTGTCCTTTAGAGAGAGGCAACAAGGAAAAGAAGGAGGAGCGTGAGAAGGGAAGGTTCTAAAGGCCAGAGCAGGCTGCCACACTACTCCCTCCACCTCACCTAAAATCAAAGAGAGAGAGGGGGGAGAGGGGGAGACGGCGGAGGGGTGGTGGGAGGATGGAGCAGGGAGCCTTCACGGATGATTGCAGCCCAGTTTGAGCTGCTAAAGTGCAGACGTGAACCTCTTTCATCTCCCTTCAGGGTCACTGTCCATGGAGGGAATGAACCTGTCATCTCACTTTGCCACACCAACCTTCCCCACTCCCCCACCTGCTCACAATGCCCCCCCATGTCCTCCCCCCCCAGAAGCCTAGTCAAGCTTTGCCCGGGGCTGGGAGGGAGCAGCGCTATGCTACGGGCAGCAGAGTGTGAAGGCATCACACAGACCCTGGGAGGCCACGGAGAGCCAGAGGCCCCCTTCACCCTGACTGAGATCAGGGGAAACATGGAGAGAGGCACTTCGGGAAAAGTCCCACTGACTTTAACATGCACGGTTTGATGGAAAAGGCCAAAAAATGTCTGAGCGAAGAAAAGGGTGGAGTAAGGGGATGGAGAGTCAGTGAGAGAAAGGAAGAGAGGCAACAGACGATGGATCAGAGGAGGAACAATAAAGGAAGTAGTTGAGGAGCAAGAAGAGAAGTCCAGATGAAAGTTGACAAAATGAGTAGAAGAAGTAGAAAAAAGAAATGAAAGAAAATGGAGAGGCATGAGACAATCATACTCCACATAGTTAAGGTAACCCAAATCATGAAAGGAATACACAGAGAATAGAAGAGGTGGAGTCTGAGATGAGGGAGTCTGTGCTGACCCCTGTCTGGCTGGAGAGGCTGGCTGGAGCATAGCGCCTTGTTAGAGGCAGGATCCACAGGGATACTAATTGGGAAGACTGGGGCCATGTGGTCTGGTCTGGTGAGAGAAGAGAGGGGAGTCAACCGCGAGAGATAGCCGCTAGGGGGCTGGAGGGGGAGTGGTGGGTTGCTGGGGGGGTTGGGGCGTTGGTGAAGGGGGCTTTCCAAGTCACATGAAAGTTTGTGAGGATGAATGTACCGTAATTAGATTAATAAGTGGCTTAATTTATCGCAGCAGAGGATATCACAGCAGCTTCACATTAGAGACAGACTAGAAGATTAGCCCCGATCGCCGTTTTCAAAACACGATTAGCCCCCCTAGCACAAAGACCAGGCTCTTTCACAGGTTCCTACCCAAAGGCCCCGGGATTAGAGAAACATGTTGAATAATCAGCACTGGCCTTGCATGCTCCTCTCAACTCTGCACTGGCCAGGGGGAGGTCCACTCTTTACCCCCGCCCAGCCCTACACACAACACTTATCAATTAGGCTATAATAAGACCAATTAGAGTGAGGAGAGGCTGTCCATCACTGCTATGTTGCCTTGTGTTGTCCTGTGTTGTCCTGTGTTGCCCTGTGTTACCCTGTATTGCCCTGTCTTGCCCTGTGTTGCCCTGTGTAACTCTATGTTGCCCTGTGTTTCCCTGTGTTGCCCTGTGTTTCTCTATGTTGCTCTGTGTTTCCCTGTGTTGCCCTGTGTTTCCATCTGTTTCCCTGTATTGCCCTGTGTTGCCCTGTGTTGCTCTGTGTTTCCCTGTGTTGCCCTGTGTTGCTCTGTGTTTCCCTGTATTGCCCTGTGTTGCCCTGTGTTTCCATCTGTTTCCCTGTATTGCCCCTGTGTTGCCCTGTGTTACCCTGTATTGCCCTGTCTTGCCCTGTATTGTGTTGCCCTGTGTTGCCCTGTGTTGCTGTGTTGCCCTGTGTTTCCCTGTGTTGCACTGTGTTTTCCCTGTATTGCCCTATGTTTCCCAGTGTTTCCCTGCCCTGTGTTGCACTGTGTTTCCTGTGTTGTACTGTCATTTCCTGCCCTGTGTTACACTGCCCTGTGTTGCCCTGTGTTACACTGTGCCCTGTCTGTGCCCTGTGTTGCCCTGTGTTATGCCCTGTGTTGCCCTGTGTTACACTGTGTTGCTCTGTGTTTCCATTGTGTTGCCCTGTGTTGCCCTGTGTTACACTGTGTTGCCCTGTGTTACACTGTTGCCCTGTGTTTACACTGTGTGTGTTGCCCTGTGTTGCCCTGTGTCACACTTTCCCTGGTGTTTCCCTGTGTTTCCATCTGCCCTGTATGTGTTTGCCCTGTGTTGCTCTGTGTTTCCCTGTGTTGCCCTGTGTTGCTCTGTGTTTCCCTGTGCCCTTGCCCTGTGTTTCCACTGTGTTTCCTGTGTTGTACTGTCTTTTCCTGTGTTGCCCTGTGTTGCTCTGTGTTTCCCTGTGTTGCACTGTGTTTCCTGTGTTTTGCCCTGTGTGTTTGCTCCCTGTATTGCCCTATGTTTCCCTGTGTTTCCCTGTGTTGCACTGTGTTTCCTGTGTTTCCAGGTGTTTCCCTGTATTGCCCTATGTTTCCCTGTGTTTCCCTGTGTTTCCCTGTGTTGCACTGTGTTTCCTGTGTTGTACTGTCTTTTCCTGTGTTGCCCTGTGTTTCTCTGTGTTGCACTGTGTTTCCTGTGTTGCACTGTCATTTCCTGTGTTGCCCTGCGTTACACTGTGTTGCCCTGTATTGCACTGTGTTACACTGTGTTGCCCTGTGTTACACTGTGCTGCCCTGTGTTGCCCTGTGTTACACCGTGTTGCCCTGTGTTGCCCTGTGTTACACTGTGTTGCCCTGTGTTACACTGTGTTACACTGTGTTGCCCTGTGTTACATTGTGTTGCCCTGTGTTGCCCTGTGTTACACTGTGTTGCCCTGTGTTACACTGTGCTGCCCTGTGTTGCCATGTGTTACACTGTGTTGCCCTGTGTTACACTGTGTTGCCCTGTGTTGCCCTGTGTCACACTGTGTTGCCCTGTGTCACACTGTGTTTCCCTGTGTTGCCCTGTGTTACACTGTGTTGCCCTGTGTTACACTGTGTTGCCCTGTGTTGCCCTGTGTTACACTGTGTTGCCCTGTGTTACACTGTGTTGTGTTGCCCTGTGTTACACCGTGTGCCCTGTGTTGCCCTGTGTTACACTGTGTTGCCCTGTGTTACACTGTGTTGCCCTGTGTTGCCCTGTGTTGCACTGTGTTTCTCTGTGTTGCACTGTGTTTCCTGTGTTGCACTGTCATTTCATGTGTTGCCCTGTGTTACAATGTGTTGCCCTGTGTTGCCCTGTGTTACACTGTGTTGCCCTGTGTTACACTGTGCTGCCCTGTGTTGCCCTGTGTTACACCGTGTTGCCCTGTGTTGCCCTGTGTTACACTGTGTTGCCCTGTGTGTTGCCCTGTGTTACACTGTGTCACACTGCCCTGTGTTACATTGTGTTGCCCTGTGTTGCCCTGTGTTACACTGTGTTGCCCTGTGTTACACTGTGCCCCCTGTGTTGCCCTGTGTTACACTGTGTTGCCCTGTGTTACACTGTGTTGCCCTGTGTTGCCCTGTGTTACACTGTGTTGCCACTGTGTTGCCCTGTGTTGCCCTGTGTTACACTGTGTTGCCCTGTGTTACACTGTGTTGCCCTGTGTTGCACTGTGTTACACTGTGTTGCCCTGTGTTACACTGTGTTGCCCTGTGTTGCCCTGTGTTACACTGTGTTGCCCTGTGTTACACTGTGCTGCCCTGTGTTGCCCTGTGTTACATGTGTGTGTTGCCCTGTGTTACACTGTGTTGCCCTGTGTTGCCCTGTGTTGCCCTGTGTTACACTGTGTTGCCCTGTGTTACACTGTGTTGTCCCTGTGTTGCCCTGTGTTACACTGTGTTGCCCTGTGTTACACTGTGTTGCCCTGTGTTACACTGTGTTGCCCTGTGTTACACTGTGCTGCCCTGTGTTGCCATGTGTTACACTGTGTTGCCCTGTGTTACACTGTGTTGCCCTGTGTTGCCCTGTGTTACACTGTGTTGCCCTGTGTTACACTGTGTTGCCCTGTGTTACACTGTGTTGCCCTGTGTTACATTGTGTTGCCCTGTGTTGCCCTGTGTTGCCCTGTGTTACACTGTGTTGCCCTGTGTTGCCATGTGTTACACTGTGTTGCCCTGTGTTACACTGTGTTGCCCTGTGTTACACTGTGTTGCCCTGTGTTGCCCTGTGTTGCCCTGTGTTTCTCTGTGTTGCACTGTGTTTCCTGTGTTGCACTGTCATTTCCTGTGTTGCCCTGTGTTACAATGTGTTGCCCTGTGTTGCCCTGTGTTACACTGTGTTGCCCTGTGTTACACTGTGCTGCCCTGTGTTGCCCTGTGTTACACTGTGCTGCCCTGTGTTGCCATGTGTTACACTGTGTTGCCCTGTGTTACACTGTGTTGCCCTGTGTTGCCCTGTGTTACACTGTGTTGCCCTGTGTTACACTGTGTTGCCCTGTGTTACACTGTGCTGCCCTGTGTTGCCATGTGTTACACTGTGTTGCCCTGTGTTACACTGTGTTGCCCTGTGTCACACTGTGTTGCCCTGTGTCACACTGTGTTTCCCTGTGTTGCCCTGTGTTACACTGTGTTGCCCTGTGTTACACTGTGTTGCCCTGTGTCACACTGTGTTGCCCTGTGTTACACTGTGTTGCCCTGTGTTGCCCTGTGTCACACTGTGTTGCCCTGTGTTACACTGTGTTGCCCTGTGTTACACTGTGTTGCCCTGTGTTACACTGTGTTGCCCTGTGCCATAGGGTTCAACACACTGTACACCTTCTGATTGTTCACTTTCTCCACACTGCTCCTTGTTTCCCACTCCATGTATCCCTCACCCCCTCCCATTCTAAAAGCTTGTCACTTTGAGTAATGACAATGCATTAATGAATAATAATGAGTTACTAACAGTCTCTAATGAACAAATTTCGTTAACAACTAAAATGAGTGTACACCCCCTAGTGACAGTTGACTAAGGCGTCAATCCCAGTCAATCACTGTGTTGGTGAGTGCGTGGCCACTAAATAATCTGGTTACCCAAGGGCCCTTGGGGACACACAGCTTCATGGCTAATTGATTGTCCCCTCCAATCTCCTCCAGAATGTCAGTAAAGACCCCAGCATATGTTCACCACAGCCCCTTCCACATGTGTCATAAATGCAGCTCTCCTCTCCTCACTAAAGCTTTAGATCCACTGAGCCTTTACATCCTAGACGTCCGGCCTGTTTGGCCGTTAAGCCAAGATCTTTACAGAGTATAGCCCATCTACAGTGGGACTGTGATGTGTGTCATACCATATCCTGGTCAGGTATTCTTCAGGTATACCTCTTGGGTAAATTCTAAGGTGTTCATGAACAGCATTGAGGTATGCATGCAATACATCTGTTTTACCAGGTTTTTAGAGTGAGACGGAGCAAGTCAATCATCTTGCATTCACATCTTTGTATGATAGCTGGTGGGTTTAGGCCCAGGTCTAGGTCTGAAACCCGAGACCTAGAGATCCAGTGATTAATATGTGCCCCATGTTCACCAGCTAATGTTTATAAATTGCTCAGCTGTCGCCACCTTGACAGAAAGATGAGCCCTGTTTACCTTTGAAAGCCGCTAACTTTTACATTTCCTGCTGCTGTGCCACCACCGTGGGCCGATTATCCTGAGTGACTATGCAGCTCCATGCATTGGTGATAATATGCGCAGAGTCAACATGTCCCACAGACTGAGCCCGCTGGCTGGTGCAGGCTCCACACCCACTCCCCCCGACCCCCCTCCACACAGGTCACTGACACACCTCCCCGCAACTGGGGGTGTTGGGGGGGGTCTACAGAATCGTGACTGAGTACGAGGCATGGGTCTCGGTGTGTGTGTGTGCGGAGATCTGAAACTCACACACAACACACACACTCACACAGTCCCCTGTGATTGACACACTGCTACAGGTAAGCACTTCGTTGGACAGTGTACTGTATACCGTATCCTGTAGATACGACTAATACAACATGAAGCTTGAACTGCTCATACTCACCTGGGTGGCTGAAAAGTACCTTTTGAACAACTGAACTATTAGAGATGATATTTTCGGGACAGAGAGCATTTATTTTTCAGGTGTGTAATAGTTCTTCCACAAGGTTGAAACAAGTGATGCAATAAACCCTGTGACTTGCATCAGCAAATTTAGAGTCGAAGGGTATATGAACTGTCAAGTGTCAATTATCAATCCAAATAACTACATCCATCTGTTTCTGACCCACTAATCTCCCATAAACCTGTATAATACTCCCCAAGATCTTTATTCTACTATATTAGTTCAAATATAGTATGTTTTGTCACGACTTCCGCCGAAGTCGGTCCCTGTCCTTGTTCGGGCGGCGTTCAGTGGTCGACGTCACCGGCTTTCTAGCCACCACCGATCCACTTCCATTTGTTCTGTCTTTGTCTTACACACCTGGCTTCACTCAACCAATTACTTGTTTATTATTTAACCCTCTGTTCCCCATGTTGTGTTTGTGAGTGATTGTTTATTGTAATTCGGTCCGCCTTTGTGGGCTCGTGATGTTACTTTGTAAATTTGTCTTTTTTGAGTAAAGTATGTTGATTACTCATATCTGCTGTCCTGCGCCTGACTCTCTACACCAGCTACACACAAGACCCTTACACTTTTAGTAAAAATAAAGCTTAAAGGGGCTTTGTAAAAATGTATTTCGACCTAAAATGCCATACATGGCAGGTAGCCTAGCGGTTAAAAATGTTGGGCCAATAACCGAAAGGTTGCTGGTTTGAATCCTCGAGCTGATGAGGTGAAAAAACTGTCGATGTGACCTTGAGCAAGGCACTTAACCCTAATTGATCCTGTAAGTCGCTCTCGAAAAGAGTGTCTGCTAAGTGACAAGAAATCTAAATGTAAATAGGGAGATTAAAGGGGGTGGATGTAGATGTGAAGAGGCATGGTACTTGGTACTCACATAGGCAGGACCACACATTCCTCAGGATGGCGAGCTGAGGGCAAACTGTCAGTCGGTCATGTTAACCTTTGTCCTAGGAAGGGAAGGGAGTGGTGGCTCTAAGACACATCACATTCTGACCAGTAAGAGAAGATACCAAGACAGCTAAACCAGTTTCTTCATGCCAACCTCTTGCTATGTGTGCACATCTTACCTTTATGCTTGACCAGCCCACTGTTACCTGCCAGTGGCTCCTCCACCTGTCTCAATCCCCAGACTTACCTGTGCCAACCCAGACCCAGACTTACCTGTGCCAACCCAGACCCAGACTTACCCCTGCCAACCCAGACCCAGACTTACCTGTGCCAACCCAGACCCAGACTTACCTGTGCCAACCCAGACCCAGACTTACCTGTGCCAACCCAGACCCAGACTTACCTGTGCCAACCCAGACCCAGACTTACCTGTGCCAACCCAGACCCAGACTTACCTGTGCCAACCCAGACCCAGACTTACCTGTGCCAACCCAGACCCAGACCATCTGTGTACAACACAGGAGTGTTCACTCTGCACTGCCTCAACACCCCATCACACCATGTTAGTTAGATAGCAGCTGCTCCGCTCTGTAAAGAACAAGAAATGTCTCCTTGTGAACAAACGAGGGAAAAACCAACAACCCCGGGGTTGATCAGGCCATGTGCAGTGTGCGGCGCGCCCCAGCCCTGCTCCGCTCCGCTAGTCTTCCACAGCAGCTCGCCTTCGCCACGCAGCAATTAGAACCCATGCCATCAGGCAGACAGCTGGTGGACCTCCTCCGGGAATGCCAATTAAGTTTGTAAAACATTTAAACAACAAAACTGTACAAGAGAAAGCATCACACGGAGGCAATCGTCCCCACAACTCCCCACAGTACTCACCATGACCCCCTGCCCCCCCCCATCTGCAGCAGCCAACAGGAAATACCACCTAAACACACACACACCCCAGAGAGAAGGGAATATGCTCACAGAAATACATGAATATTAAATCAAGCACATTGATTATGTTATTGTGATGTGCTGTAATAGTGAATTAAGTGTGTATGTTTTATTCATAAGTTGGGATAAATTATTGACATTTTGGTCACACTTTATCTCGATAGTCCATCTGTAGATGCTGTACAGGCTATCTACAGACTGTCAGTAACCTGTCTGTTGACTTTCAACGAGAAATGATCTGCATTCCATCTACAGATGTTCAGCAAACTCTCTGTAGACTATCAGCAGCATTGTAACAGCGTGTCGGTAGCCTTTCAGTAGCTTCTCGACAGTATGTCTCATCAACAAGGTAGTCGATAGTCCGTCTAGATACTCAACAAACCATCAATAGACTATCATCAGAATTTTAGCAGAGTGTCTGTAGCCTGTCGTGTAGCATGTTACCCATGACCTATGGCCAAGTGCCTTGAATGCTATGACAAGCACACCTCGACTCTGCTATTGTTGTCATCTTACGCCACACACAGAGTTACAGTGGAGCATGAAGACTACTTCAAAGTCTTTTACACTCATGCCTGATCAAGTTGCTCTGTAAGGCTTGTCCAAATGGTAACTAGATTGTTTTGGGCCTTGGGAAATAAGCAGGGTAGGGATTAGAATCATATGTAAGTAGCTTTCTGAAAATTGAGCCCTTGGGTAGGAAGAGAATATGGTGGCCCTCAGCAAGAGTGTGACCCACCCTAAAACGCAATGCTCGGAGGTGTAGAACGCTTATCCGGATAGCCCACTCCATGTTGTTTCAGTGACACGCACCAGGAAGTGTCAGACAGAGTGACAGCGTGAGTAACTAATTGAGACAGGAGGCGAGAAAAGATCCGCTCAGCTCTTTTGGTAAATTGGAAGGGAAATGGATGCCCCCTCCTCATATCCAATCTCCAATCCCCCCCACGCACCCCTATCCCTGCTCAGGGCATCTCTATCAATGTTAATTAGCTATGCAATGATTCATTTGGGAGTTAAATGAAGTTATTTCATGTAATCTGTGTTTCCTTTGAAAGATCTTTCATTATGTCAATACCACTCTGTTTGAATTCCTGTAGGACAACATTGTCTCCCAGAGAGAGGAAGGAGATGATGGAAGAGAGGCAGAGAGAAAGAGAAAGACAGAGAGACAGACAAACAGAGGGCGAGATAGAGAGAGAGAAAGACAGGGTGACAGGCAGACAGACAGAGGGTGAGAGAGAGAGAGAGAGAGAGAGAGAGAGAGAGAGACGACAAACAGATAGAGAGAGAGAAAGACAGGGACAGACAGGCAGACAGACAGAGGACAGACAGAGAGAGAGACAGACAGAGACAGAGAGAGAGACAGACAGACAGACAGACAGACAGAGGACAGACAGAGAGAGAGAGAGAGAGAGACAGACAGAGAGAGACAGACAGACAGACAGACAGACAGACAGACAGACAGACAGACAGACAGACAGACAGACAGACAGACAGACAGACAGACAGACAGACAGACAGACAGACAGACAGACAGACAGACAGACAGACAGACAGACAGACAGACAGACAGACAGACAGACAGACAGACAGACAGACAGACAGAGATAAACTCCCATATGTACTGGGTGAAAGAGATTTGTGACCTGTTGCCACAAGAAAAGGGCAACCAGTGAAGAACAAACACCATTGTAAATACAACCCATATTTATGCTTATTTATTTTCCCTTGTGTACTTTAACCATTTGTACATTGTTACAACACTGTATATGTACATAATATGACATTTGTAATGTCTATATTGTTTTGAAATTTCTGTTTGTGTAATGTTTACTGTTAATTTTAATTGTTTATTTGACTTTTGTATATTATCTACCTCACTTGCTTTGGCAATGTTAACACATTTTTCCTATGCCAATAAAGCCCCTTGAATTGAATTGAATTGAGAGAGACTGTTGCCTATCTATAATGACTGTTACCTATCTATAATGACTGTTGCCTATCTATAATGACTGTTACCTATCTATAATGACTGTTGCCTATCTATAATGACTGTTGCCTATCTATAATGACTGTTACCTATCTATAATGACTGTTGCCTATCTATAATGACTGTTGCCTATCTATAATGACTGTTACCTATCTATAATGACTGTTACCTATCTATAATGACTGTTACCTATCTATAATGACTGTTGCCTATCTATAATGACTGTTACCTATCTATAATGACTGTTGCCTATCTATAATGACTGTTGCCTATCTATAATGACTGTTGCCTATCTATAATGACTGTTGCCTATCTATAATGACTGTTGCCTATCTATAATGACTGTTGCTTATCCATAGCTGTGGCAATCATGGTTATTCTTTAACCAAGAATGGGGCAAAGCCAAGTTTTTAACTAACACAACGTAACCATTGACAGGGTGATGATGTCACGGTTCCACTAAGAATATGACTGTATCATCACCGCTATATCATGACACTAATGACTTACCAGTGGTGTAAAGTTCTTAATCTTGACTAGAACCAAAAAATGTGACCATATTACTCCAGTGCTAGCCTCTCTACACTGGCTTCCTGTTAAGGCTAGGGCTGATTTCAAGCTTTTACTGCTAACCTACAAAGCATTACATGGACTTGCTCCTACCAATCTCTCTGATTTGGTCCTGCCGTACGTACCTACACGTACGCAAGACGCAGGCCTCCTAATTGTCCCTGGAATTTCTAAGCAAACAGCTGGAGGCAGGGCTTTCCCCTATAGAGCTCCATTTTAATGGAATGGTCTGCCTACCACTGTGAGAGACGTAGACTCTGTATCAACCTCAAGACTCATCTCTTCAGTAGGTCCTATGATTGAGTGAAGTCTGGCCCAGGGGTGTGAAGGTGAAGGGCAAGGCGCTGGAGCAACGAACTGCCCTTGCTGTCTCTGCCTGGTCGGTTCCCCTTTCTCCACTGGGATTTTCTGCCTCTGACCCTATTACGGGGGCTGAGTCACTGGCTTACTA